>NC_084538.1:7280033-7405033 GCF_024500275.1 Phycodurus eques | reverse complement strand
GGACATCTACGCGTCTACAGAGAACCTACGGCATTGGCTTCGTTCAGCGTGCGAGAAGGGACAAGCCCTCTTTTTGGCAGGACAACTCATGCTGCATTGCCATAACAACATGCCTTCTCGCAGCGCTCCGAGCATCCGGCGGTTCCTGGCCGAGAAGATCATTGCTGTACTGAAACAACCACATGGACTGTGGAAGAAAAACTACACGTGAGAAGACTTGAGACTTATGACTTGCAAAGGAATAACTTGGTCCCACCACTCCGGTATAGAAAATGGATGGTGGATAATATTTCAAAATGACCAAAAGTTAATCTATCCATTCTCTGAGCCGCTTATCCTCACAAGGGTCGCGGGAGTGCTGGAGCCTATCCCAGCTATCTTCGGGCAGGAGGCAGGGTACACCCTGAACTGGTTGCCAGCCAATCGCAGGGCACATACGAACAAAAAACCATCCGCACTCACATTCACACCTACGGGTAATTTAAAGTCTTCAATTAACCTACCATGCATGTTTTTGGGATGTGGGAGGAAACCGGAGTGCCCGGAGAAAACCCACGCAGGCACGGGGAGAACACGCAAACTCCACACAGGCGGGGCCAGGGATTGAACCCTGGTCATCAGAACTGTGAGGCAGATGCTCTACCCAGTCGACACCGTGCCGCTTTTCAAAATATGAAATTAATAAAACAATAAAAAACAACTTTTAACTTTTAACAGTTTTTGTTGTCCATTTTCAAAATCAATTGTGGCCTTTTGAGCATAAAGGTTTGCTCAACCTTCTTCCAACAGCTACGGAAGACTGCAAAAGAAGACAAAAACCCCCGTCTGAAAAGGGCAACTGACTTGAGAGCAGGCACATCAACACCTGTCATCTCTAACCCTCCAGATGTTCCCCCAAATGTCTCGTGACATTCATCCATCACTCGGCGAAAAGTCATAACCTTCTGCATCGCGCCTCCTCGGGTGGCGTCGGGGGTCTGGGTAGCAAAAGTGCACCAGGAGAAAGCGAGAGGCGAAAGGTTAAGCTCTGACAGCGCCGCAGGGGATCGTGGCTGTCAGGTGCACGCTTTGAAAAAGCAGAGAAATGTCTGGTGTTTATGGTTTACAGCGGGTAATAAGGACAAAGCGGCACAGTCAAGGAGCCCCACGGGTGGCTGGCTGATGGACAGGATGTGTTATTTGCCATAAATCACAATGAAGTTAGTCTGCATGGTAAATGGCTTGTCAATATGGCACCAAAGCACTATTATGTGCAACTTTTTCGCTCTGATGTAACATTTCACAAACATGAAGCCATTTTGAGTATTTATGCGATAGCAAGCATCATTGAAATACCAACGTTAAACACAATGCGTTTAGTTACGCTGCACTTCTAATTTCATAGAAAATGTATCAAATACAACCTATATTGATGTACATTCGTAGTCCTCAAGTGGAAAGAGAATTTAACCACCATATAAAATCTTGTATTCATATATCGCTATATTGGCTTCTTTTAAGCGATAGTTTCATGATGAGTTTCTGCAGTATACTTGGTGTAATGCCCTCGCTTGTGGGAAAGGAAAGCCACATGCACTTTTCAGCCTTTTATTGAAGCTGCTGTGGGCCACAGGTCAGGCCACACGCATGTACTTGGACACTACAATACATGCAGTATTTTCCATACATTTTATGCTTGCAATTATTTTTTTTGTATACAGATATGATTACATTTTGAAACAATAAGTGTGAGGATAGGCGGCTCAGAAAATGCATGGATGGAAGTTTAGAGCATGTGGGAAGGGTGAAACTATTAAAAATGTTTTTACATGCTCTCTATATCGCGGATTTTCACCTGGTACACTGTATTGAGTAATCGTATTGCTCATATTGTACTGAGCAGACAGATTTTTTTCGTGGCGTCACACTTTCACACCTTCTGTGGTGTACATTAAAAAAAGCCAAAGAAAAAGCAAAGATCGCGTGCATCCACCAGATTGTATGTGGTGTTTTGACTTCGGAGGTTCCGTTGTACAGTATTCCCTCACACATTCGCAATTCGCCACTTGTGAGCTCACCTATTTGCAGATTTAGTTTTGGAATCTGTTCTCTAATATTTGCTGAAAAATGTCACCCGTTCACTATTTTTGTGGTCAGGCCAAAGCCCTGTCTAATAAGTTCTACTTTGGCGCCATCTTGTGACATCTTGGTGCCAATGAATGGTGTCAATGTTGAAGTGAAGGAGAGGAGCTTGTACCATATCCAGGTAAAACCCCGCCTAATAGGAAATCTGTTTGTCACCATTTTGTGGCATCTCTGTGCAATTTTAAACCTTTTGGAGGGTTTGTCAATTACTCACAGATTTTCACTTTTTGCGGCAGGACTCGGCCTTGTGGAACTGTATGTTTTGCATTGTATCAATCATAAACTAGTAAACGCTGTGTTTTGACAATTATATAAGCTTCTAAATAAATTCTGACTCTCGCCAAATGACCTTGAACGCTCGGTCGCTGTATATCAGGCTCCCCCTCCCACCTCTGGCTGCACGGAGAGTAATAAAAACAAGAAAAATGGACTTCTACTAAAAAGAGCATTTTACATCCACTGTAGCCTGTTTTGATCTGCTCAGATGAATCACCTGTCGTCCTTGAGTGCAATTTGCGGCCCAGCGTCACCTGACCTGGGAGGTTAGGCTTTGTGCATTTCTTTAGGTCATGAGGGAAGCTCATAAGCATGTTAGTACACATGCACACGCTTCAGAGTCAAAGACGCACAGCAACTAGGTTAGCAGAGTGTAAAATTAGAATTATACACCAGCGCTGAGGCTAGCCAGTCAGTCAGTTTTATTTGGGAGTGCATTGGCAAGCAAAAAGGTGTTGGGTAGCAATCGTCAGATGCCTGGCATGTTTTTGTTTTCTTTTTGGGTGGAAATAACAGCCACACTTTCGTGATCGTGAACACTTCCATTCACCGCCAGTCACTGCTAGGCTTTGTTTACGATCAAACAAAAGGCAGTAGCTCCCACCATACGTTCCGCATCATTAAAAGGCTGTTTTGTTGTTGAAGTGCTATGTTCAACTATCGTTCTTGTCGAAATCGCCTTTCGTTTCCTTACCTCCGCAATGACGGGGCTTTTTTTTTTTTTTTTCCCTAGAAATTGCATAGAACGTGTTGTTTCTTTCCAGCACATCAAGTCGCAATCAAACAGCCGACGTCTACCACAAAGTTTGGTACTTTTCTATCTTTGGGCTTTCTCTTCTGCATTTAATGATCATTCATAAGAACAAAGTTTCCTGTTCAACTCTGTTCTCACATAAAAAAAAGTGACCTTAAATCGTGACAACAACAACAACAAAAATCACATTGGGGGTGGGGGCTAACCTCTGACCTATTGTAGTGAGTAGAGGAGCTTCATTTTTAGATGAAAGTAGTCCTTTGCTGTCGTCTTGCAGTATTTGTATGCAATTACACTGCAGTGTGAAGGTTTTTAGGGGTGGCCTTAATTATTTGAATTTGCTGACCCTCATGCCAAGTCCCGCCTTTTTAAAAAAGCACACATTCAAAGTAAGAGATACTACAGTGTAGAACTTGGATGTGGACAAAATACCTGCACCTTACATACTGTACATATTCTGTAATAGTATTATGTATAAATCTTTTCAGATATACTGTATATCGCCGACAAGATAAATCTATGGTCGCTACTTCATGGATTTTCAGCCATAGTGGGGGGTTCTCGAATGTGACCCTCGTGGTAAACGTGACTATTATACAAACATTTTTTGGGAGGGCACCAATTATTTACAGTCTTTCGCTGTTCGCAGCAGGGCTTGGTCCCTATAGCGAGCCAAGGATGCTGTGTTGCAGGCTGTTTGCTAAAATGTTTGGATTGGATCAAATTGGCATAGGAACACTTTTTTTTTTTTTTTTTTTGTCATCCCCTTGGAGCTTCAGCAAAGTGTGACTGCCCATAAGTAGCTTGGATAATTATATTTATTCAAAGGGACGGCACGCCGCATGTACACAACTGCTTGTGCAACGTTGGGGTAAGTGATTCCTAACCACTGAGGTGAGAAATGTGTGAGAGATCATTCGGTGTGCTGTGGGAAATGATCAAATTTCACACATGTATAGATATATAATGAATACATACATACATCATTTAACTTCCACTAAATGGCAGACGTTACAATTAACCTGCGTACACAAATGTTGCCATTTTTTTATAACATAATACCTTTGTATACAACTCAACTTAAAGATTTCACATTGAGAGAGTACATTTGTGATGATCATTTTAGTTGTTTGTTCTGTTGGTGCGCCGTGAGATATTTCTGCTGTAAAATATACAAATGTGCCTCAATAGAGGTTGAAACTGGTTAAGACAATCTCTGCCGCCAATCTGCTGTCACTAAATAGTTGTTAGTTATTTGCACTTTCACCTCAAATGATACTTAAAATTCATCAGCTTCATTGAATGCCATACTGCCGCCGTCCTCACCCTTGGGAAATCATGCGACACAGCAAAACTCATTGACTTATTTTTGGGTTTGAGTCCTTTCCCGCATCCTCCGTGCGCTCCCTCCCATCCTAATTTAGGGCCACTCGCTCTTCTGAAATCCACTTGTATGTGGGCTTGTTCCGTCAGGGAGAATTGTTCATCTCGCTCGGTGCTCGTCCCGTCTCATAAATGCAACTGACTTTCAGGTGCCCTCTTTGCCACTCGTTGCCAATGCGCAAATTTATTCGCTGTAATGTATTCAAATTGAAGTGCGCCTAAACAAACTTTTCTAATTGCGCCGGTTACACACACACACACACACACACACACCCACACAGTGCCACACAGCCACTCTGCCATTGTGAGCCAATGTGACAATAAGGTTGGCTTTGAGCAGCTAATTGAGGGCAAACCGCTCTCGCCTTTTTTACACTAGTCACAAAAGGTTACGGATATGGGGGCTTTCAGGTGAAATTTCAGGATGAACTTAAAATGCACTCTAATCTTTCCAGAGGAACTTAATTAGACTTCATCTAAACTTTTGAACTCTTCAATGTTTTCTAACCCTAACGTTAACCTTTTTTGCTAAACTTGCTGCTGACTGAACATTTTTCCAGATGAGAATAGTGTCCCAAAACAATTTGGGTGGTACATTTTTAATTTTTGACACTGGCTTTATCATAACACAGGGGGGACTGGGGGGGGTCTAGCACAGTATTTTGTGGGGGGGTGGACCTGCCCCCCCTAAACCCTTTATGCCTTTCTGTGACTCTCTCTCTGTATCGCTGTTGAAATCTGCCGATGACAGTCTGTGACCGCAAAGGTTATAGTGCAGTTTCGGGTCATCCGGGAATTTCACCAAAAGCCAAACATCTCTAACTTTTTGTGCGTCGTCATCTTTTTTTTAATATCATTTTTCATTCAAAAAGTTACAAATGCTGGGAACAGAATGTGGCACGCAACTCACTGTACACGATGCAATAAGACTCCACCTTTGAATTCATCGGCATTTATCAAAGCACATGTGCCTCGATAAGTGCTGCTGTTTTGGTGAGCGATGAAGTGTGACTGAATGTGTGTAAAAAAACTCAGGGTCTTATGTTAATACCTGTTTTTTTTTTTTCATCAGAGGAGAAAAGGGAAGGTTAATTTCAATTAAGTGGATGACGCACACAGTGACTAATAGGGTACCAACGTTTGAGGTTCTGCTATATTTGCTAATGGCTCCATCCATCTATGTGCTCAGCGACCATTCTGCTCATCCGCAATTCGGCAAAGGCTAATTTGGCCGATTAGGAGGAAGTCCGGAATGCAAACTATCCACCAAACTGTCTGTGTTGTTTGTCGGGAGAACAGAACTCATGCAGTAAGACGCTTAAAAAATAGTGGGTATGTTTTCATTGCTATAAGAAGCTTCAGTATTTATTTGCAGAGGATAGGGATCAAATACCACAAAACCATGAGTAATTGACACCCCCTGAAAACATTTACAACTGCCTGTATTAATACCACAAACTACAATCCTAAAACAGTTTAATACCATTTCAAACTCATTTTACAACATGACCCCTAAAAATAAGGTTCTAAAAAATAATAATAATTAACTTTGTAATTTCCACGAACAACCCAGATTAAATTTAGACTCCCCGTTATACAAAGCTTGTCTCTCAGTTGAGATTTATCACTTCAGCATGCTTTCTTGGACCAGCTGTACTACTTTCCTTCTTAGGCAGGGCTTTGGCGCCATCTTGTGAGATTTTAGGACTTTTCAGAGAGCGCACAAAACCGCCAATAGGTGAGTTTTTCAGCGAATAGCACATGACAGGTTAAAAAATAAAAACTTGAAAAAGGTGAATTGTGACTGTGTCGGTAATTACATTTTGAAGCAGATTCGGATAAAAGTGCAAATAGAGGAATTTATTTTCACTTTTGGGCATTACTGTCCGCTTACATGTGGGCCAAGTTGGGGCTGTGACCCTTCGCATCTGGTAAACGGAGCTCTTGTGAAACAAGCATTTTGCAGTTGGCACCTGTTTTGAAAAGTGTTACGCGCCACCTACGGGACTGGCGTGTAACAGTATCACCCTACACGTCATGGTATCGCAATCAAACAAATCAGACGGACATGTTTGAGATTTTGGGGCCTTGGCGGAGGTCTGCGGTATCAGAAAATCGCATGGGATGGTGCCGGTCGAACAGTAAACACACATGATTTCACACTATGGAGCGGTGTGTCCAAGGACTGTCGATTCACACAGAGACCAACAATGCAGACAAAGCACATCCTCTGACTGCCAGTATGCTTCCTCACATCTGAGTGATGCATAACAGATGTGTTTTCAAGAATAGGAACAATACCTGGGAAGCAGGAATATGTTGGAAAGACATGGAAAGAGACGCACAACCTGTGTTTTTTTTTTTTTTTTTTTCAGCTGGGGTTAGCATGTGCAGAAATTTTATGCACTCCTATCGGTTGCCTATGAGAAGAAACGCACAATTGAAGATATCCAGCTGAGCATGAATTATGAATCAGCTGCCTGCTTTTGGATCTGCAGCCTTTGAAGGGGAGGCCTACGAGGACGTGGAGAAAAGAGAGCACAAAGCTCAGAGCTGTATTAGCACGAGGAAAAAGAAGAGTGGGAATGTTTCCAGAATTATGTCGCATGTTAAACGAGTCAGTCAAAATTCAGTCTCAAATATTGAATTGGGTAACTGTCATCATCGATGATTAATTAATGATCATTTCTAATTTTATGACTTTTTCTCCTAAAAGTATTTCTTTGCGTAATATTAAGATTTTATTTTGCCATACAATTGCATGTTTTATTCTGATTAAATTCGATTTGTCATGCCACTATGACTTTAAGTTATTAAAGTAAAATAAATGTGACTTTTTTTCTCTAAGATTGATCCTCATAAAATTATGATTTTGTTGTTGTTGTTGTAGGACTTTTGGTGGTTGGCTGGGGGAGTGGCATTGGGTCCCTGCGGCCCCCACTGGATGGCCGGTTGTCGTGGGGCCGGCGGACCGCCCCGGGTTCCTCGTTGTGGGACGTGTTCCGTCCGCTGGGCCGCTCTCCGGTGGACCCCTGGGCCTGATCCCGCCCCTCCATTGATTGGGTGGGGTCCGCAGCCGCCACGGTGTGGCCACAGCAATTACAGGACACTTCTGACAGTCTTTGTGCATGTAAAACGGTATCAATTTACTTGTATGTATCCGCAGGTACACACCCCTAGGACTCTTTCACTGGGTGTGGGGTCACGCACTTACTGCAACAAATAACCCATGAATATGCAAATCGCTTGTGTATCCCCTCACTTACACTCTCGTCCTGGAGACTATTATAATTTACATAATTTATGCCACCACACTTCAGTTTTACAGCCAGTTTCACGACCCTTGTCCTGCATGCTTCTTCACCTGTCCTTGTCCTGTTCTATCTTGTCCTGTCCTTCCCTCACAGGGTGTAGCACTACAGCCCCATGCAACACTCATATTTAATGTTTCATTGTTGTAGATAACAAGTAATAAGATTTACTTCTCTCATCCTGTTTGTCTTTTGTCTTTGTTTCCCTCTCCCTTCTAGAAACTTTGTTCTGTTCGACTGATCAAGTCTGATTCTCAATAAACCTCAATTATAGTACCACAGCGGAAGCTAAAAAACTCAACTGTGTCACCGTAAAACTGTTCCGGCATAAAAAGGATACAGATTTTCCATTCTGCTTGACCTAACAGCCGAACAGGACAAAAAAAAAAAAAAAGCACAGAAAATAAAAAAATAATAATAATAAACAAAAGAATTGGAACAGGACCTGAAGTGCTGATGCGTCTTCCATCTCATTTGTGAAATGTGAAACGAAGAAATGGAGACTCAGTTTTAACATTCTTCACAACTATTTTTGAGCTGGGGAGTGACTAAATTTTGTCTGAAGCTTAGGTGTTTAGTTGTACAAATGCATTTTCAAAATAATACGAAATAATGTCACAGATATACTGCAAATTATACCACTTGAAACTGAAGTTTTAAACGAAATAAAATTTAAAAAAGACCGTTATGTTGAAAAGAAGTTTAAAGGCAAGACAGCCATGCCGCCGGGACAATTTCCTCTCCTTTGTCTTCAGGCATCGTGCTGCTGTGGCCGTCGAAAAATAGTTAGCTCTACAACTACCACCATAAAGACTAACATTAAACAGTGATGTAATAGGCCTAGGTGTTCATCAAAAACCAAGAAAGAGGGTTTTATTCCTAAAAAGTATATTTATTTTTGTGAACATTAACACATTAATACAAAACACCTTAAAATGTATCGCAAATAAAAGTTAAATATGAATTAAAATTTTTTTTAACAAAGATTAAATTCAATTTATTGTTCTTAAAAGTTAAATAATACTGAACTGTACTTAAAAATATATAATAGAAATAAAAAATATGAGCAAAAACGACTGTACTAGGTTTAAAAAACGTTTACACAGGCTGTAAGCATAGCAACAACCTTTATACTAGTCTGTTTGACAAAATTACGTTTTAAATGTTAATTTTATTTAATTCAATGATACTTACATGTACCACTAGAGGGAGGCCACATAACACTATTCATACCACACTTTGGGAATCGCCGATATCGGAAATTATACATTTTTGGGGGTTGTCAATTTCTGTTGGATTTTCACTATTTGTGGCATGGCTCAGTCCCAATCCTCCATGAATAGCGGGGGAATACTTACCGTTTGTGTGTTAGTATCAAGTGGTTTAGATGGTGCAAATATTTGACTGACAGACCCTCTGGGAGCTTGCGACCCACACTACGGTACAGCACTAGATACTATCAATGTTAAAATATTAGGTGGTAAGAGAGACTACTGCAGCAAGTGGTCGGTACCCCATGGTCTTGTTTGATGTAATCAGGCCATTGAATTGAAATAATTGTGAAAATTCGGATCTCTTTACATCTTGTTTATCTACAGATGCTGAATTTGGCCTGACCGAGAGAGAGGGGAGAGAGAGGATGGAGAGAGAGAGAGACTTACAAGTCAGAGCGTCTGCCGAGACTCTCTTCCACATCGTCTCACGCTGACTCTTGCATCCACATCTCCTCCTCCCTCTGCTGCCTCTCTTGCTCCTTCCTGCTATTCAGTCCTCCCTCCCTCTTCCATCCTCACGTCCATGTGAAACACGCAACGCCACCTGCGTGCGTGCATGTGTGTGCTCTTCCGAACGAGGGGGGGGAGAGATTAAAAACAAAAGCGGGGGCACATGCTCAGTGAGGAGGTGAAGGAGAAGAAGAAGAGGAGGAGGAGGAGGAGGGTGAAACACGCGCGCAGGCTTTTTTCATTGAGTGCCTTCGCCCTGAGCCGAGCAACAGCATGGATCTCTCCTTCATGGCCGCCCAGGTGAGTCTTCATGTTGTAACTTATCATTTTAAGGGTGCTTTGGTTTTAAAAAGCATCAATCTTTCTAAGGTGCAACTAAACTGCGTCACCAAAACAACTTGGACTCACTTTAACTGTGACGTACATCCCCCCCACCCTTGATGTACTTTATTTGCCGCGATAATAGTGGGAGTGAAGCTTGAGATCGGGGGTGACGACGACCCACATAGGGATGAAAAGTCATGGCTTAAATTTAGGGATTCAAAATGGGTAAACCACAATCCATTCGTTTTTAACACCACCTATCCTGGTCAGGGTTGCGACATACAACCATTTACCCTCACATTCTCATTAACCACTATACGGTCAGTGCAAAAATAGGTCTTTTATTTTTTAGAGCTTTATGACATTTTATTGATCATCAAGCAGGCACATAAATTCTTGTCTTTTTTTTAATCCATGTTTGTTGTAGTAAATTGTCATCTGTGTTTGTTGTCATTTGTTCAAGTCCAGAATTTGTTGACATTATGGCACTTGATGATAGATTTCCAGGGCTTCCTCCCATATTCCAAAAACATGCATGTTACATTCATCAAAGACTCGAAATTGTCCATAGATGTGAATGGGAATGGTTTGTCTAAAGTTACCTGTGATAATTGAAAAATCAATTGATATAATGTACTGTATATTAACAATTTATGTACTGTATGTGACCTGCAACCAGTCCTGGTTGTATTCCCTGGGATAGTCTCCAGGTGACCTGCGACTCTAATGATGAGAAGCGCTATGCAAAATGGGGCTGTTGAGGGCCAATTTGCTAACCAAAACAGCAGCACCCACCAAGGCATGTAAACAATTTTGAAAATGTGTCTTCATACCGCGTAATGTAATTGTAGTTCCCTGCGCACAGCCATATCCGTGTACTGCACTGGCAAAAGTTTTATTTTCACCACCACGCAAGGTCTTTTGAGATTTGTTACAATAATCTGATGTCCTAAATTACTAGTTTCATATGCGCCCCTTCCCCCTGTTCAGTGAAAATCTATCAGCAGATTTTGAATATTAATCATTCTATCATCAACTAAAAAGTGTGAATTTGAGAATGGCTGGAAATCTCAAGGCCCCAGGCAGTTTCCTATTTTTGCTTGTATGATAAGTCCGCCCCTGCCTGCGCAGTCTTTTTAAAGATTTTAAAATGTAATATGATGTGAAAAAAAGTTTAAATTCCTGAAGCCACACAATTTATTTGTCTTTGCAGAGTGGTGAGTGTATAATTTTATTCCAAGCAAGTATTTGAACAAATCCAAGCCCTTCCCGACAATAGACACCGAGCCCCATCTACAGTTGAGTAAATCAATGTCCCCAGCCACTGTTAGGAAATACATAAGAGCAAAACAAGTGACACTCAGTTTTTGTAATTAAATTGTATTTGCTGTCATCTAGTCTGCATTGTGGTCATGTTGTAATTGGTTGCGCTCAATTGATTTTAGTACACAATATCCCGGCTCTTGTGTGGGCACGCGGTACAAATGTTTACAATTAGTTTCCACAGTCTTTGTGACATTATCTCCATACAAGCTCTGAAACAATAAGGGGGACCCCCTCCCTTCCCTGTATAGAAATGCATTGGAGCATACCCCCTTCGTCCCCCTTGCTCTCAGTATGAATATGACGTGAGTGAGCGCCTCCCGTTCGCTAATCGTGCAAACTTCTGTGAGTGAAATATCAAAAGCTGAAAAGTATTCACCACACAAACGAACAAAAAAAAAAAAAAAAAATGTCACAGAGCTGCTCGTCTTTTGAAAGGCAAGAATGGAAGCAGAATTACCAAGTGGAATTTCTTATAATCATATTCATAACTGGTGGATGGTTGAGCATCATTGTGTGCAGTCACTCAGTCGAGAGCCACGGGTCGCTAACTTCTTCATTGCACGCACGCACACACACACACACACGGCACACGCACACACACGCACACACACTATTAGACCCCGAGGAGCATGTTGGGTTTGGAACACTAGGAAGCAACTATGGGGTGTGACAATGACCTTTGATTAAATACGTCAAAGAATAAGGCGTCCAAAGCAAAAGTTGCACCGCCAACTCTTGATTCGTGTTAGCGAACCAAACAAACTCACGAAAGAAACACACGACACAAAGGTGTATCGACTAAACACATACTGAACAGGCTTAATTCATCCATCATGTGATCAAGATCAAATCTCAGTGTTCCATTTGGTGGGAAGTGCATTGGTGGTGCGATGATCACATCGGTTTACAACGCTGCCGTGTTTGTGTGCCCCAGTGGTCGCCACCGGCAAGGAGATATCTGAAGCCTGATATACGGTACGGACGCTCGTACGTGCAGTAGCGGTGCTTGCCCTTAGATGGCGCCCCCCTCGTATATCGTCGACAGATGTTTAGTCAATGTACTGTGCGCAGGGCTCATGTTGACTTCGCAGTAATTTTAGTGAATGCATACCACTCATAGTGAAGCCGCGCCCCTTGCGACTGTATATTACACAAGTTCATGTCCTGTATGCATAATTCATTTGAAAGTAATGACTGCTCTGTATTAAATATAAAGTATGTATGAGTGAAAAAAAAAATACATCTTACGGGGCACTGCCCCAAATGCTGTTAGCGACCATGCTTAAGATGTTTTTCCTTTCCAACCTGAATCAATGCTTTGTATTAAACATGAAATAGGTATTACAAAGGAAAAGGGCCACCTGGTGGGGCACTGTCCCCCGTGCCCCTAATGCAGAGTTGCCAGCAAGCCTGTTTTCAGCGTGGGATTTCATTTGATGATCCACCCACTACCCTGAATTTAATATGAAGTCTTTATTCTAAAAAAACAATTCCATCTGATAGGACACCCTAATGCAGAGTTGCCAGCGTCTATGTTTCATTTCGAAATTCACTCGGGGCAGTCTTTTTAATAGAAAATGGAGCAACCGAGTCCCATGTTGAGCCAAAGAAGAGACTTCCTCTACTTACTGAGTGACCCACTGACCTTGGCTGAGATCTCTTGTGTGTTTAAGACCAGCGCTACTTGGTTCCTGGCCATGTGGCCACCCTCACACTCACTCGGGCCAAAGAAGCAAACACACAGAGTGTCAAACACCTCAGGGCGCTTACGGTCAAGTGCACAGTGACCCAGTGGTGTAAACCTAGTGCTAACCCCATTGAGCCTGCACAGGAATCGGTTATGGAAATGGAATTGTTCTGCATTCTGGCCTCAGGTGTTTTGTCTCCAACGGGTGACAGACCATCAGCATATCTCATTATATCGTCTTATTTGGAGAAGTAGCCGCGGTCTGACAGGGTTGTGCATCTCATCCTAGCAGACAGATGAGCGAAAAGGGTAGACAATAGCCTCACAATAACCTCCGATAACTCCTCATTCCGACAGCTGACAAACACCTACTCGGATAATGAAACAATCAGGATTCCCACGTGCAGATGGAAGTTCGGTATTTCAATCAAATGCACTAAGTAGCGCAATTTCAGCCGCTATCCGATCCAGACTGACATCATCTTTGTTCTCGGCTGGCATTACAATTCACTTACAGGATCATGTTATCTCACTCTCTATCCTTCTTTATAAAAGAGTGCAGTCCTGGTCCCTACAGTTGAAGCTTATTTCAAGGATCTATTAAGCTTTTTAACTGGAGGGGACAGTCGTTCCCTCTTTCCCCGCAATTGGTTTTCCGTGAAGTCTCTTGTCTTGGATAGATAACTGGAATGGTACTCTATCTCGACCAATGCTCAACATTCTTAATGTGGATCAGCACTTAATTAGGCCATCATAGATACCCACCTCTTGCATATGACATTAAGATATTCATACAGTGTTCACAGAGAAATCTGGAATAAAGAAATCATGTATCTGTTCATTTTAAGCAATGAAACCTCCTTGGTTGAGGTCAAAAAGGTAGATACTTTTTTTTTCCTTTGCCCATGTTCCTATCTTTCACAAATCTTCAGTAGTTTTTGGGTAATTGTACAACAGATATACCCATTTAAAAAATATTATCTAATAATAATAAAATGCCTAAGAATTTCTGATTAAAAACAAATTATCTTTTTTTTTTTCCCTTGCCCGATGACCTACCTGGCTACATATAAATAAACCCTGATAGCACACAAATGCAAAACATCAACCCAAAAAGTTACTTTCTTGGTCGAGGTAATAATTTTATATGAAAACATACCCATGCTAGGCCTTTAATTTGTTTTGTCCTTTGCCAATGTGCTTCTCTACCACAAAATGTCCTGGATATCTATTAAGTAATTTGGGGGAAATGTTGGAAACCAAGAAACACCTGGCAAAAACAGCATTATCCCCTTGAGAGATTTGTTTATAAATTATGAAAAAAAACGAAAAAAAAACTGTGGAGGCCATAGTTTGATTTCAACCGCTTTTTTTCCTTGGCCCCTTCTCTTTGAACAATATAAATCGATAAAGTAGATTTTGGCTAATCCTATTAACAAAGCAATTCCCAACTCGAAAACATCTTCTTGACAGGGGTAATAAACGCTGTCTTAAAACATAGCCTCCTTGGTGAATGTCAAAAAAGTACATTTCATTTTCCTTGGCCCATTGCCCCACCATTTTCAAATTTTCATGGAAATCGGCTCATTGTTTTCAGTATAATACACCTAACCTACAAAGAAAAAAACATTACTTCCTTGGTTGTGTTAAAAACAAATTACTATAAAAAGCTAGCTATTGTGGAAGCCACAAAGATGCAATTAAGTTGTTGTCTCCTTGGTCCATGCCTTTCTCCACTAAATCATTTTGTGAAAATACGTTAAGTAGTTAATATTGTTTACGAAGAAATATCTGACAATATAAAACAACATCAAAATATTCTTGAGAGGTAATAAACTGTGATGAAACCATAACATCCTCCGTTGAGGCTTAAAAGTTGAATTGAATGGCTTTTTCCTCGGCCAATGCTCACTCCAACAGTTTTATAGACATCGACAACACCCAGCAAAAAGTTTTTAGCTAATCTTGGTTACAAAGAAATACTCAACAATTTGACAGAGGTGAGAACAAATGACGAATAAAAACATAGCCTCCTTGGTGAACATCTAAACATTTAATTGGCTTTATCCTATTGGCCCATGACCCAGCTGTCTAAAAATGTTTATCTTTGTGGAAACCCGATTGTAAATTTCAGCATAATCCTGCTAACCCACAAAAAACGACACTCAACCAAAAACATTACTTTCTTGGTGACAGTAATAACCAGTAATGTCCTTGGTGGACATAAAAAAGACGTACATTTAATTTGCATTTTTCTTGGACCATGGCCTTCTCAACCACAGAAGTTTGTGGAAATCCATCCATCCATCCATTTTCTGAGCCGCTTCTCCTCACTAGGGTTGCGGGCTGCTGGAGCCTATCCCAGCTATCATCGGGCAGCAGGCGGGGTACACCCTGAACTGGTTGCCAGCCAATCGCAGGGCACACACAAACTGTGACAACAAACATCTTTCTCTTATAGACTGAACCCTTTAACTCCATGATGCTTCCTACAATAAACTACCTATATTAAAGAAGTATGAATTATGTATTCCCGCATAAAATAGCTATTCCCTATCAGCATGGGATTATTTTAAAGCATCTCCTTGTATTGAGATGTCTCGTGATAAACTAGATCTATGATTCGGGGTGAAATTATGACAAATAATATCATAATGCTAACCCTAACCCTATGCTGCGCACCAACGCTCGTGCCATTAAAGCACATCATCAAATGCAAATATGAAATTGGAGCGTTAGTGGAAAAAGAAACAATAGTTTCATAAGTGGGGAGAACGCAGCGGCTGATTAAAATGAGATTTGACCCAAACGACGCAGAAAAAAAACTGTATGAAAACATATAATTGTAAAACTTTACAAGTGCAAATTTAGCATGCTTGTCGGATATGTGGCCTAAACTGAATAAACAGGATGGCCTTGTTGACTTTAGTGAAGGGCATTTGACTAAATTTCCCCATTTACCCATTGTTGCAGTTTAAGAAAAATTGGCACTGTACGTCTTCAAATGGAGGCCTTTTAATAGTGCCGTGTCTCAAATAATTGCTGGGTATGTGGTCCATTTTTCAAAGCATTGAAACGAATTTGCTTCGATAGCAGGCAGGTTTCTCCCTTTTTGGAGCTCAAGATGAGAACTTTACATTTTTAAGGACGCCATGACTGAATTAATCTGTGGGTACGTCCTCAACTTGGAACAAATAAGTACAGTTAAGTTACAGTATTTTAGGCAAGCATCAATATGAAACAAATGCACCTGGATACTGTATTGGATGTGCTATTAAGTTTTCTGACCACTTCTAATTGGCTCAGAGAAGTAGATCCATACTTTTCAGTCATTGTTTTACATTTCGCCTAATACATTACATCTATTATTTCAGGCTGGCAGTTCATTTGTGTCAACTGCATGCAATAATTTTGTTACAAATGGTCCCAATTTCTCCCCTTCTCAGAAAATCTCAACTATATTGCATATTGTTTTGGCATTAGGAGATTTATAGAAGTTATTTTCCATCATGTCTGTCAAGCTTCTTGGCTAATGGTTTATATAAAGCACACATGAAGGGGGACCGTCTCATTTCAGATGCATGCAACTTTAATGGCGAGGCTATGAATCATGCACTTACAGTACAGTGAGTTGTATTACATAGACATTATTCCGGATGTACGCTGCCAGCATGCGTGAGTGCTGGTGAAGTACACTAACTTTGATTTTTATGAAAATGTTATATTTTTCATGGCGCCGTTCCCGGAACCCCACTACCTCCCCCAGTGCTTTCCTGGCCAGGGCTGTTTTGTTGAACTAAAAATCTGAAACGTGTATTCTCGGGTTCTGACTTGAAATATGGAGTAGCATTCTACAGATTCATCAAATCAAGTGTCATTGTTTCATTTTGAGTCTTATGCATCGTATGCCGGAAGATTTCATTGCAATTTCAATTCGAGTACACAGAATTTGGAGAAAATCAAAAGCATCAGGGTGTGTAAATTTGAGCCAGTCCCAAACTCCTCACAGTTTAGCAACGTTCATCTGTCTGGTAGACATGTTTCAAATTTGGTAGCAATCAGACAAGTTTACTTTGGAAGAATGCTTGGAATTGGCCAAGAGTACCATACAATGATCACTTCAAACCAAACCAGACTTCCTGTGTTCTTGTCAGGCATGGGTTCTTGAGACTTTTTCTCATGATAGACATGCCTACCAAAGTTCATGTAGCTAAGTGACACTGGCGTTGGAGGCTGAATTTGCCCCCATTTTTGGATTTGACATACCTGCAAAATTTGGTGATTTTTCTCGTTTGTAAAAGCCCTCAAAATGGCAGTTTACTATCGTTTGCCTAAGAATAATAGCCACCAAGAAACTTAACAGTGTAATTAAAAAGAGAAAGTGAATTATGAGATTATTAAGTCAAATAAGGTTAAGCACCTGACACTGGTATCATTGTTTTATAGTTATCAACTTTTTGTGTGTTTGTGTAAGGTGCTAGGTTTTTGCTTTGTCTTTATTGACAGTGCACACAAGGTAATGGATTCATGCATGCACTTCACTCACTGCAACATTCATAATCATTCAAGATTGAGGCCAGGCCTCTGAAGTGTTGCACTCCATGAAACCCAGTATCTAGGCCAACACGGTGCACATGTGACAAACTTCAAACACATTACCCCCCCCCCCCCCCACACACACACACTTTTGCGTTCATCTTCCCGCAGGGAAATATGTGCAGTAATCATTCACAAAGGCCGAAGCCCACCTGCCGCAATACACACCGCGATAAAGCAGCTACGCCCACGCGCTAATTTCATTTTACAGCTGTTGTGTTGTCGGCTATTTGCTATTATGCTATTATGAAAACACAAACTCTCATATACTGTTTTTTTTTTTTTTTTTAAGCAAAGCTGTCCATCTTTGCCTCAAAACGTAATTTTTTTATGACAGTTACATGAATTCAGCCATGTTCTTTATAATGTACTGTTAATCCTCAATAGATGCCGTGCTCCAAATAGTTGCCAGGTATGTCAGTCCCCTAAAACATCATTGCTAGCCTAAATAGCAGCACCAGAGCGCATAAACTTTATGTGTGGGGTTTCAGGAGGTGATCAACAAGTTCCCCGCACAATACAAAAGTTGATCTCACTTTGTACGGACACATCGTCTTTAACAACAATTAACAATCCAGTAGATTCCGACAAGTGGTTCCAGGAAGCTATGCAGATTATGACTCTGTCGGTTCTTGCAGTTCCACTTCCATTGCTCCATAATAGTCCATTTTGACATCTTTTTTAAACATCAAGCATTCTGGTCGACTCTGGTCAGTCCACAATGCTGCCCAGGGACCTACGCGAATTGAATTACTAGTTCAACACCCAACTAGGTTTGTCATTCGCACCATGACTGACGTGGCAAATTCTTGGACAGTTTCAAAACCTGGCTCGGTATCCACAGCAATCACAGCCTGTCACGTTTACCCATCTCGTCGCTCCGCGTTGTCTCACGTCCACGGTGGTCTGAAACGTGATTGCCGTTATTATGGGAACGTAATGTAAACGTAGCATTAGCATTCTGGTAGGCTAATATTGTTTTGAACTCCAATTTCACTTGACATATATAGTTATGTCCTTTGACATTTGCAAATATTATTCCAAATATGCCCCCCCCCCCCCCCCAATCTTCATTTAACCCAGCCACTGTTTATGGATACAGGCTATGCACATTTATGTATAAATGCATCAGACTGTTAAATAATACATATATAAATAATAAATGCAGTTCTCTGCTGGTGACCAATATTAATGTGACATGTTTGACACTGCAACGTGATGACATCAGTACAGTTCCTCTTCATCTTTATTCAACTCAAAGTCGTCTATCGGTTAAGTGTGAACAGAATCTTGGGAGCATCATCCATAAGCGTACATTTGCTTTAGCACAAGTACGACAATTAAGTTCAGCAATACCTCATTTTTCATTTTATAATGAGACCAACTACAGACCGATCACAGAGCAACAGATTTATAATATTTGTAGTGTGAGCTAATGCAGTGTATGTCTCATATGTGTGTAAGATTAACAAACATTAGAAGTTTGTTAAAGAAGTTTTACTGCGTCGAAAAGGTGACCATGCTGTGTAATTTATTCAAATGTAATTCCACCGGAAGGCCGCTTGTTTGTGTTGGGTCTTTTGTCAGTGTCCAGATCTACGTGTTTAATGGCCTTATCAAATAATGGGAAGAACTGCAGGGTACGTTAAATATGCACTCGTGTATGTGTGTGCATATTTACGTACATAGTCGATATATGTTCACCTGAGCGCAATTTCTTTGAGTCTATATAGTTTGAGTGTAACTTGGGACTAGCATTGACTCCTAAGCCTGTCAGACATGGATTAGAACATATTAGCATATTGTTGTTGTCAATTAAAATCATGTATGTATGTGTTTATGTGCGTGTGTGTGTGTGTTTATATATGTATGTGTGTGTGTGTGTGTGTGTGTGTGTGTATATATATATCTATATATATATATAGACAGCAAAACATCTACTTAATACAATGAATATGAAGTTCACTGGTAAAGCTCAACTTTTTGTTGTGAAATGGAGAAGTCTGAAAGGTGCCTGATGGTGATATTGATGGCAACAAAAATAAAGAAAATAAATATTAAAGGTCAACCTGCATGCCGGAAATGTTTTTTGTTTGTTTGTTTTGTTAGTTTTCCCGCCAATCTCTCACAATTTTGAGCTGAGGCTGTAGGAACTTTGTTGCTTATCGCGGTATAACTCATCTTTACTGTATGATAAAGCATGCTAAAGACGGAGTTAGCTGTGACATGCATAATGAAGGTGAGCGGCCTGATGATGCTTCGCATGCGACGTTCGGCTTCCCGCTGAGTATGATTCATGTGGCGGCAATTTGACAATTCACAGTGTCGACAGAAAGTAGAGGGGCACTTTGTAAATGTCTGGCTAGGCCCAATTTTAACATTTATTTGCAATGATTACCAAGTTTCATGACCTTTATTTTTTGCCATGCAAAACCATGACCTCGAGGGTTGGTGAGATTCGGGTTTGCAGAGATGATAGGAGGTGCGATAGTTCTTGAGGAGGTGTGTTCTCATAGCGTGTGATGAGCAGTGACCGTCGTGCAGCCTTCGGGCGCCGGTTGTTGAAAAGATCGCGGAGCGATAATGACAAGGTCGCACCCAGCCGGCTGGAGCTGCGAGTTGCGTCCGTCGCCGGGCGTAACCCGGAGTGCTCGGACGCATTGTTGGGAAGTTGTTCCGCCGCACACTTCGAGAGACAATTGACGTGTGTTGAGCGTGTAGAGGGTGAAGTCAAGGCAACCTGCAAAGTCGTTTCAATAAATAGAGCATCATGTTCCCTGGGCATTGCGTTGCACAGTCTAGCAGGACATCATTTTATATTTATGCTTTCACAGCAGCAGGGCTCAAAGTCGTTGCTGGTGCTCCTTGAGTCAAAAATGTAAATTGATTACATTTTTAGTTATACAGTGAACCTTCGTTCATCGCGGATGTCACGTTTCCAGACCCACCGCAATATAGCGACCAAATGAAAAAATATTTTAGTTTAAGCCTTAAAATACCCACACACTTTAAACACATTTAAACTTGTGACAACAGACTTTTTAAAATCATTGTAAATGTATATGAACCCCCCAAAAATTGCAAGCATACAATTTTCAAAAATACTGTACATATGTAGTAATAATAATAATGGGGTTAAGAAACAAAACATGTTTTCACGGTTTAAGCCTTGAAATACCTCTCCAATGGTGCAATCACATTAAAACATATTTTTAAAACCCCTTTTTAAACAGCTTTCGCGCAATAGCAGGACTGCAATAGGTGAGCTCCGATTTAGCAGGGTATTACTGTATTTCCATCTGCAATCTATCTGCGTGTATTTTCTATGCTTGGATTTATTTTTTAAATAATAAAAATATATAATAAAAAAAAGTTCTCTGCAAGGGTGTTCCGATGACATTTTGCTGACTATTTACATGTTGTTTTTTTGTTACCAATGCAGGCCACTTAAGACCACTTCGAAAATGTATACCTTTCATTATATACACTATATTGCCAAAAGTATTCGCTCACTTGCCTTGACTCACATATAAGTTTCAGTGACATCCCATTCTTGAGGTTTAGGAGCGTGTTTTGGGAGATTTTTGACAATTCTTCTAGAAGTGTGATGTCATGCATTGATGTTGGGCAAGAAGTTCCTAACTTTCAGTCTCCGCTCTAATTCATCTGAAAAATGTTCTATTGGGTTGAGGTCAAGACTCTAAAGGCCTGTCAAATTCATCCTACGGATTTAAAATGGGATGTCACGAGTCAAGGCAGGTGAGCGAATACTATGAGCAATATAGTATATATGGCCAGTATTTCCACACATTACTTACTTTTCATTTTTAGTACTTTTGACTTTTTTTTTCTTTTACGTTTTTAAGGATACTTAAGGCCTTTGTTGTAGGAATATTTTCTGTATGGCAATAAAATACACTAACAAACACCCATTGTGGTCTTTCTTGTTAATTCTTTGCAAGAAAGAGTAGATACTGTACAGAGAAGATGGACTGAATACAGTGTAACAGGTCATCGGAGTAACACGGCAACTGCTGAAACACAGCCGCATCATGATCACAAACACAATTATTTGCAGTTACTTGGAACAAGCTGTTCAGAATAACCTTGGATAACGAGCCACATGATCCTCTATCATGTAGCAGCCTCCATCCATCCATCCATTTTCTGAGCCGCTTATCCTCCCAAGGGTCGCGGGAGTGCTGGAGCCTATCCCAGCCATCATCGGGCAGGAGGCGGGGTACACCTTGAACTGGTTGCCAGCCAATCGCAGGGCACATATAAACAAACAACCATTCGCACTCACATTAACACCTACGGGCAATTTAGAGTATTTAATTAACCTACCATGCATGTTTTTTTGGGGGTGTGGGAGGAAACTGGAGTGCCCGGAGAAAACCCACATAGGCATGGGGAGAACACGCAAACTCCACTCAGGCGGGGCCGGGGATTGAATCCCAGTCCTCAGAACTGTGAGGCAGACGCTCTAACCAGTCGTCCACCATGCCATGTAGCAGCCTGTTCTGGTCAATTTCCATTACAACCTTTATTTTAGAAATTCGGTTAGATTTTTAAAAAATCGGTCGGCTTTCATTTCCGGAGTGCCCCAACCGTCGCCATTTACAAATGTATATTTTATCAAATATGTAAAGGAAAAACAAAAGATGTTTCTACATCTTGTCATCGCCCTATGCTCTCCACTTTAGAGTGGAATGGAGTTGCTCTGCCATATTATTTTGTAGTGTTGTAGTGAGGCGAAACCCCCACCCACCAACATCAACTGACTCTGGACTAAGTCTTACATGAGTGGAGATTCAATTAAGGGCCTCCATCTCCATGCCCAGAATGGGTCTGCACTGCTGAGGGAAAGAGCTAGTTAAAGTCCCGCAAGCACTTTGGAAACAGAGACTGCAAGCTTTGCTATTTCATCCACGGGTACATATGAAATTATAAATACAGTAAGTGTTATTGTAAAACACAATATACTGTATGTCTACAGGATATACTGTATTTGTACAGCTTGGTGGTAACCGGCTAGGTCTCGCTAGCTTAAAACCTGGAAATGTATTTTCTTTGTGTGCGTGAAAGCTCGTGCATTTTCATTGGCTAAATTTCTCAAACTAGCCTTTTTCGTGCGAGAACGGTTGACACTAACGTTAGCTCCGGTGTCTCATCTTTCTGTAACGTTTTTGCATTGCTGCGATAGAATAAGGGCACTAGTTTTTACCCCTCCTATGACGTCGACCTGTCTGTAGTTGTCTTATCTTACTCGTATTACAGTTTCATTTGCTAACTGCTATGCTATTTCTCGCCACAACAAAACAAATGCATCAAAGCCTTTAGCAGAATGCTAGGATGTGCATTAGATGCTAATATGCAGCAGTGTTAAAGCAGCTGGACCCTGGGAAAAAAAACAAAGAAAAGTGCGACGCAGCGGGGATGAACAACACAAGTGAGGAGGATTTGAAAAGACTGAACAGAAAATAGACTCAGACGTGACACAGCTGGACAGAACGCACGGTGGGGCAAGCAGCTTGACGGCCTTACAACATCGCATGCATCGCATAACGTAGTGATATTGAGCTAAACCACTACCAACTTGCTCGGCCTCTGCTCTTATTCCTACACCATTACTGTATACAGTAATCCCGCACGGTTCACTATTCATTAATTTGTAACATTGGTTCCAAAATGCAAAACTGCGACTTTACGGGGGTTCACCGTACTCCACAGTCTTCACTTTGCTGCAGCACTTGTTTTTCTCCCTGCCCTAAGTCTTCTCTGGGATATAGTTTGTCTCCTTATGACAAAAAGTATATACAGGAGTGAGTAATCTAAGGTTTGCAGGACCATAACACCTACTGTATGAGTCACGTAATCCATAATGAGTATTGTTAATCTCCGTGTTTGCATATGGCCAGTCATCTTTCCTGCCTTTGTTTTTGTGCAACCGCGTGCAAAACAACTGAGCCTGTTGTTCTGCAGAATAATGCGAAAGCGTCAGTAATTACTGCTGTGTTCGTATACATGCAAAAGGAGAGCACAAAGCAAAGTAGAGAAGAACTGTTCTGGACAAAATGCCACAGGGTCATTTGGATGCAGTGCTTTATCATCATGTTTTATTGTCTGACCGTGACTGTCGCCTTGCATTTGTTCACAATAAACGGCCAACGTGTGCACAAATCCACATTTATTCATTAATATTCTCAGCATTATACATTATTACTATTACATTATTACCTGTTTTACTTAATGTAAATAAAAGTTTTAAAATAATAATGAATATATTTTTTAAAAATAATAATAATTTTTGTTTGTTATTTCAGTTAAAGTACTTTTTAGAGCTAAAAAGAGAATATTCTGAAAAAATATTTTCTTAATTTTCTTTTACAGAAAAAAATACATTTAAAGTAAATGATGAACAACAAATGAATTAATGGAGCAAAGATTAATTAACAAATTAAGTACGTATTTTTCATTTTGTTTGTAGTACATTTTTACTTTAATTAGTTAGAGATTAAATTACACATTTTACAAAATATACCCCGGAACCCCCAGAAATAAATAAATAAAGGATTTTAAAGAAAACTCATTATACAGTATGTTTTCAGTATTGGTGTAACTTATTTAAAATAACTAAAAAAAATAATGAAAAGCAATTTTGCAAAATAAAATTAAAACTTTACATATATAACATGTTACAAATTATTATTTATTCTTTACGTTTATTTGAAAGATTATAAGATTTTATTCAAATTATGAAAAAAACTTGAAAATGTAAAAAGGAATAAATTAAATACATTTCAAGTATCCATTGATGGCTCCTTTAGTTTCAACAGTACTTTCATGGAACTGAATCTTTGTTTAAAGAAAAAAAAAAAACAGTTTGGTATGTTTTATGCACCAAGTCTTTCCCCAGGCACCGCCCTCCATTTATATGTAGCAGCAGCCAGCCATTGGGTGTGTTTTAATTGAAACGGCATCACAATGCAAGATGCATGAGCAGGTTGTACATATCGATTTTGAAGCGGTGTGCGATATTGCACTGCAAGAAATTTGTTCTTGCACCATGATATGGTCCTTTGGTGTAAAGTGTAGCATAAAACACATGCTGGGCATAGCCAGGTTTATGCATAGTTAAAATATGTGCTTGGATGAATGATTCATGGCCTTTGGCTTTGGGCGAAAAAAGGCATATCAAGTCCAGTTTGAAACCCCAAAAAATATATTAAAAAAAATAGGGATGTGACTGATGGATACTGCTGACGAAGATATAGGAATCAATTTACTGCTACTGCTTTTGTCAAATATGTCAGTCATTTGTTGTAACCAAGTTTTAACAGAATTGTGTGCAGCGCTACAGAATTTTAAGATATGAGCTTACTTGTTTTGTTTGGCTTAGGGTTATACTTATTAGCTAAAAACAAAGCAAAAAAATGGCTACAACTGTATACATCGCATTATCACATGTACAATCATGCACTAATTTACAGGAAAATAAAAATGAATACATTTCATAGAAGCTAGTTTTCATTGTTCATAAATACATAAAAGGTTTCTTTGAGAGTATTGTATTTTATTAAGAAAAATATCACAAAGGCGTTTATTGCATTACTTTGAAAATCTATTTCCTGTACCACTTATCCTCACTAATATGACAAATGTCCTTAGTAATAAAAATAAATATGACTGTAATATTTGGGGTTTTGTGGTTTAGGAGCAATAAAACACAATAAATTTCATTGATGGTAATGTCTTTTCCTGGCCACACTACCGCCATGAAGGTTAATGTAATAAAATCTTATTCAATAAGCGCGCTTCACACCAGAACAAAAACAAGCTTCTGTATCCATCCATCCATCAGTTGTCTTCCGCTTATCCGAGGTCAGGTCGCGGGGGCAGCAGCTTCAGGAGGGAAGCCCAGACTTCCCTCTCCCCAGCCACTTCCTCTAGCTCTTCCGAGGGGATCCCGAGGCGTTCCCAGGCCCATTCTTCCCTCACTCGTGAACAAGACCCCAAGATAATTGAACTCCTCCACTTAGGGCAGGATCTCATCCCCGACCCAGAGAGGGCACTCCACCCTTATCCGACTGAGCACCATGGTCTCAGATTTGGAGGTGCTGATTTTCATCCCAGCCGCTTCGCCTCGGCTGCGCCTAGAAATTCAGTCCATAACGGAATCGGTGACAAAGGGCAGCCTTGGCGGATTCCAACCCTCACCGGAAACGACTCCGACTTACTGCCGGCAATGCGGACCAAACACTGACTCCGGTTGTACAGGGATCGTATCAGTTGGTTCGGTACCCCATACTTCCGAAGCACCCCCCACAGGACCCCACGAGAGACATGGTCGAACGCCTTCTCCAAGTCCACAAAACACATGTAGACTGGTCAGGCGAACTCCCATGCACCCTCGAGGACCCTGCCGAGGGGGAAGAGCTGGTCCACTGTTCCACGGCTAGGACGAAAACCACACACCTCCTCCCGAATCTTAGATTCAACTTCCCGACGGACCCTCCTCTCCAGCACCCCTGAATAGCCCTTACCAAGGGAGGCTGAGGAGTGATCCCCCTGTAGTTGGAACACACCCTCTGGTCCCCCTTCTTAAAAAGGGGTACCACCACCCCAGTCTGCCAATCCAGAGGCATTGTCCCCGAAGTCCACGCGATGTTGCATGTCAACCAGGACAGCCCCACAACATCCAGAGCCTTTAGGAACTCCGGGCAAATCTCATCTCCCCCCCCGGGGCCTTGGCACCGACGATCTTTTTAACCACCTCGGTGACCAGAGATAGGAGAGCCCGCCTCAGAGAACCCAGACTCTGCTTCCTCAAGGGAAGACGTGTCGGTGGAATTGAGGCGGTCTCCGAAGAATTCTCCCCACCGAGTCACAACGACCCGAGTCGAGGTCAGCAGCGCCCCGTCCCCACTATACAGTGTTGATGGGGCACTGCTTCCCCCTCCTGAGACGCCGGGTGGTGGACCAGAATTTCCTCGAAGCCGCCCTGAAGTTGTTCTCCATGGCCTCACCGAACTCCTCCCACACCCGGCTTTTTGCCTCAGCAACCACCAAAGCCGCATTTCGCTTGGCCAGCCGGTACCCATCAGCTGCCTCAGGAGTCCCACAGGCCAAAAAGGCCCGATAGGACTCCTTCTTCAGCTTGACGGCATCCCTCACAGGTACCGACTACCTTACGGCCACAGCTCCGGTCGGCCACCTCAGCAATAGAGGCGCGGAACATGGTCCACTCGGACTCAATGTCCCCCGCCTCCTCCAGGACATGGGTGTAGTTCTGTCGGAGGTGGGAGTTGAAACTCCTTCTGATGGGGGAGTCTGCCAGACGTTCCCAGCAAACCCTCACAAAAATTCGGACCGGCATCTTCCCCCACCATCGGAGCCAACTCACCACGAGGTGGTGATCAGTTGACAGCTCCGCCCCTCTCTTCACCCGAGTGTCCAAGACATGCGGCCGCAAGTCCGATGACACGACCACTAAGTCGATCATCGAACGGCGACCGAGGGTGTCCTGGTTACCTTCTGTATCACACTGTGGATATTTTGAGCGATGTTAAAAATGATCGATGGCCCTAATCATTGACTGCACCCGTGCATTATAAACATTATTATATAAATCTTTTTACTTAGTTTTGTTATTTTGTCTCGGTTTCCTGTGACCCCTGTTCATTTCTTGTCTCGCTTGTTAGGTTTTCGTTTCCACTTGTTCTCGTGAGCCCCGTTCCTTGTGTCAACCAATCAGCTGCCTTCAGCCACTCGTGTTTTGTCCAGGTGTGCCTCATTGTCTCGTCAGTTAAAGTGGATTTAGTTCCCTGTTTTTGTGGGGGGTTTCCCCACCCCCTCCCCCATTTTTTCCCTCAACACCATGAAAATCTGCCATGTTTGACAACTGTATCCCTAAGTATTATTGTAAATCACAATATATATTCTGTATACTGTATACAGTATTGGCACAACTTGGGAATACTGTGGCAGCTGCCAGCCAGCATAGTCTCACCTACGAAACCCGGAAACATGCTTAAATACGTAAAACCTTGTACGTTTTGCTGATACATTGGTGGCATTCCGATTCTTGTCACAAGCGATTCAAATTTTGAATCGCAGCAAAACCGGTGGCTGACGGTCGGCCACTCATGAAAACTAGTTGCCGCACCCTGTGCAACAGTTGTTTCGAACATGTGCCTAGGTGTGTGGTGGGCTTAACATGCTTATTTTTGGAATGTGGGAGGAAGATGGAGTACCTGGGGAAAACCCACGTAGGTACGGGGGAACACGCAAACTCCGCACAGGAAGGCTGGAGCTAAGATTCGAACCTCTGAATTGTGAGGAGGACATGCTAAATTCTTGTGCACCGCGCTGCTCCAAACAAACAAAATGTTGCCTTTATCCAAATAAAATTGTGCTGTGTTCTACACACGGACATACATGCCTACAACTCAGAATTCAATGTATCCCCCCTGGGACTTCCCCAAAGTAATACAATATGCATGCTTTCACACACTGCACCGTAGTTCCCATCTGGCGGGAACAAGAAATCAGTTTTTTGTTTGCCGGGCGTGGGAGGGAATTCTCGGGTTTCATAATTGATGCATTTCGTCACATCTCATACTTCAAGCCGTCGTGCGACTGCAAATTAGCGACGTATATTAGCGAGCGACGAGCCCAGATGCGAACACGCACTCTCCCCCTCCTCTCTCACGTTTGGCAAAGCGCGGCCTGGAACCGTCCCAGCAAAAGGTGAAGAAAGCAATCAGAAGCATGCCAATATATGCATCCCATTTTACATAATTGGAAAGCCTGTTCATTTCCCATTTGTAAGGAACATGCAACACTACAAAAAGAATATCAGTGGCAAGAAGAACAACAGAGAAATCATTTTAATCAGATAACCACTGTACATACAGTATAGTATATTTTTCTCATATTTGTCTTCTTCCTAACACCCCTTGTTGAGGCTGGTTCTTGTGGAAGGAGTGCCGCAAAAAAAAAAAAAAAAAAAAGCTTAACAGACACACACACAGCAACAATCCTTTGAAGATAACTGAACTGAGCTCTCGGCTCTTGCGTGATGTCACAAATTAAGTGAAGTTTCGTGTGACTTTCCAGACAAAATGTTCTGAAAATATTTTGCTTGAATTATGACTGTAGTTGCACTACAGTGAACCCCAACATATTAGTGGTTGCCTATTCTTGAATTTACCTTTTTTTAAAAAAAAATTTTATTATTATTTTTTTTTTATGTGTAACCTGTCCTCAGCTATCCACTGAAAACTGACCAAAATAAAAAAAAAAAAAAGCCCTAGCTAATAGAGAAGTAGTAATTGGTGTTTATGAAGTATTGCTGAAGTGATACATCTCAGCTAAAAGACATTTTCACTGCATGTTCATGCGCACTTCTGGTGCATTTTTTTCGTAAACGGTTTATTTTAACGGCTAATGTTGTAAAATGAGCTACAAATGAGATAAAATTTTACAGATTATAGTTTGTGGTATTTTTATGGTTTAAACCGTTAATATAGGCAATTCTAAACATTTTAGGAGGCGTCAATTAGTCTCATAAATACTGTATTGACCTTAGAGGTTCCACTATAAGAGTTAATGTTGCAGGGACTTTATAGAGCACAGCTAGTGTTAGTAACTTCAAAACAAATACTACAAGAAGAGTCTGTTCTTCACACTACAGGGGTCCACCCCAGTGGTTGTGTTCCTCCCCCACCACCATCCTCTAAACAGCTTGTTTCCTGACGAGGACACAAGCCTTGCCCCTTTGAGAGTCTTTTCATAACATCGTTGCCGCATACAGGTATTCACGAGAGTGTCTGTGGAGGATTTTGGATTCCTCTGTCGCATAATATTAAAATACACACATTGTTTACGGGCATCTTGTGAAGTCAGTTAAAGTAGAACTTAACTGGTGGTGGAAGCAATTACAGCTCATTCTGTTTGACAATTACCGTGCTCATCCACGTCACGCCATGAAGTGTGGATGAAGTGGAATCAGACAAAAAAAGTAACCTAAATTCATTATCCATGGTCCCGTACACTGCCTGTAAAAAAAAAAAACAAATTCCAGGTACGTGGACTTGGGATGTATTTATTTCAGAGGTAGTATCAGAGTGATAACAGACAGTGGAGATTGCAGTTTTTTTGGGTTTTTTTTTTTTTTTACTACAGGAAATGCCTTAATGCTCTTTGACTGCTTAATGCGGTTTGACAGTCGCCATTAATTTCTCCCACCCTATTGTGTTGAAAGTTGTTGTTGCCATCCGCGAAAATGTTGCCGTTCCCTTCCGCAATGCCCATCAAAGATGGCTTTTTTTCTCAGTTCACTGGTCTGTATGAAAAGTACCGATACAGAATGGGGAGATGCAATCGAGGTAGTTTCCGAGGCATATCGGAGGCGTAACGGATGCTGTACTATAATGCCGGGACAGGACTGTGAAGTTTAACACCCGACAGTCACTTCTCCCGCCCTGCCGAGTTTAAATCAGTGTCGCAATCTGACAAGCCGACGGTGTCCAATTATCTGATGGTTCGATACTTTGTTGCTGTGTGAAAGCAAACACATATGAATCCTTCTGTGTAAAAGGTGAACCTTAACCCTAACCATGGGATCTTCCTCTATGGATCTGAAGTAATCCATACCCTAAACCTAAAACACCCAAACAACCGAATGCTCCTGGATTTTGTCCCCGATATTGGCCCGATTCGCTATTGCGACCGCTATTCCTGATCTGGCCCGACATATGTTGTTGGCAACGTCAAAAGTTCTTGATGTTTTGGATATTATCAAGGTTTAAAAATTAGAGTGCTGTAATTTTTAATCCTTTGGATATTTTGACAGAAGCATGACACAGACAGCTGGAACCTGTTTAAATCTCTTCTTTAAAGTCAGAGGGGACACTGCTACAGTTGACTTAATATGAATAGTTTGTTTTTCTGAAAACAACAAGGACCTAACGTTTATAGGGATATGTCCATTTTGTGAGAATTTGACAGATGGGTTTGTTTCATGTTGTAAATGGGGAACACATGATGTGACGGTAACAGATGACAGGACATATTCCCCTTTGCTGCGGATCACAAATAGTAAAGCATCTGGCTGAAGATCACAAGGACTTGTGTTCTGAAAGGAGACATATCCGATGTAGGCATGCAGCTATCGGGCTAAAAACAACAGGGGTCCAATATTTGAGGGAGGTGAGTCTGTCGGTAAGAATTTTAAAAGGTTTGTCACTCCAAACACGGTTGTAACAGAATCTGACAGGAGCGTTTCTGGCTGTCAGTGCGAGTTTCTTACGCTAGAACGGACGAATTTGGAGATATCTGGTTGGAGATCGCAGGACGTTTCTGTTATAAGCGAAACAAGAGTGCAGAGTAGTTTTGTCAGAGCTTTTAGCCTCTTATCTTGAACACGACTTGACAGAGTTTCTCCCAGAATGCATCGCCCCTGTTATGACTAGTAATTTTAGGGAAATGGAACATGTCTGGTAATGCAGAGATCAGTGATTGTGAAAAAAAAAATCAGACAAAGAGGGGACAGCTAGGAGTTTATGCTGCTTTCAGGACTGCTCTGAAGTCAGCAATATCCTAATTACCAAGTCAAAGCACTCTTCCCAATTGTACATTGAAAACACGCCTGACAACTGCGATAAGAATGTTTTCGGTATGTTTTCTCAGCTGACCTGACAACAACCCAATATCATTTGGTTTATTTACATTTTACCAAACACTTAACCAAGATAACTACCAAATCTAGGTTAGGTCAGGCTACATTGATTTGAAAGAGAGCTCCAAAATACACCCAATCTGGCAACACGACACTCGCACCGCCGCCTGTGTCAGGCAAAAACAAATGTAGGCTACCTCAGATTCTGCCTCCCTGATTATTACAAACTGAAACTGAAATTGGTGTGATTTGTTTTCCAAGTTTGGAAAATTATTGGGGGGGGGGGACATTTGTACCCAAGTAGCTACTGTACTGTTTTTGTTTTAATGATTCCGCATGAAAAAAAGACCATTCAAACAGGAGGTTTTTCCTCAGGTTTTTGAGAATATACTGTAGGGTAAAAGCTGCAGCTGTCTACTAGTGTGGACTGAATGGCTGGCAACAATAGGGAAATGCCAGTATTCTGAGGGTAACAGCTGGCAGCAACATATTTGAAACAAATAATAATTGTGAACTAAACTGACCTGTAGTAGTTCGTGTTCCCAACACCGCTAACAACTCTCCACTATGCTTCCCCGTCAGGTTAAGCATTACCATATGGAGCGCCATATCGTACAGTACCACTGAAGCCACTGATCCATGAAATGTCAATAAGCATGCGTTCCCTGCCAGTAATGCACAGAGGGTGACCTTCTTCAGCCCACTTAAGAGCTAAGATTCTTCGGAATCCTCCCGTCCTCAGTTTACTGCTGTAGTTCCTTATGTTCCATTAGTGATCAGCCTCTTGTTGCATTTATGTCATGCGTGACATGCTCATGGGATTTGCGACTGTATAAAACAGACAGAAGAGCAACCCCAAAGAGGATCAAGGTATATTGACGTATTGATGTACTGTATGTATTTTGGCATCACGTCGCCAAAAAAAAAAACACACAAAAAAACAGAAACCTTGACAAATATTTAGATGTGCACGTCGACGGGAATATCTTTGCACACTTCGTTTTATTCCATCCACTTCCCAATTTATGCAAACCGCTCGCTTCTGTGGACAATGAGTTACTAAATAAAACATCGATATAAAGAATGTAGACAGGCTTGAGAGCTTCCGTTCGCGTCAGACCAAATGTGGGAGAAAGTCGGCATAACAGAAGCTCATTTTAAACAAATAAAATCAACAGCATTCTAATACGATCTGAGGTGAATTTTCGAGTTATTTTACTCCAGTCATCTCTCTTTTGTTTGGATTGACAATTTTTTTTCACTGATGAGTACAGAGTCCTGAATTATCATCGTAAAAAAAAAATAGTTATGGCATAAATCTTCAATCTCACTGTCCATCAAATTTTAATTTTAATAATATATTTGTCAAACAAGAAAATATAGTTCAGTGAAACAATTTTAATTTGCAATTCAATCAGACAATTTCATATCTTTGCAATACCGTTTGTGTTTGTCATTAAAAGTTAAGACTTTTTTTTCTTTTTACGTGTATCATAATATTAAGTGTTTAACACACTTTTACACAACCCCCTACTATTCCCTCGTGAACCGAGAGAGTGAGTAGTTTTACTTAATTTGATTTATTTGATTTGATTTTATTAAGCAATGGTTTTCTTTTCAGATGACGGTTAAGAATATGAGCTTATATAAAAGTTTGTCTGTACGAATAATACAATTATTTTTTATTTCCATATTTTCTGCAAATTTTTTTTCAAAATTCATAAAATTTTAGCTTGACCAGTGTCCGATTTCAGATGTTTCACTGAATATAAAATACTACATTTACAGTGAACCCTGTAACCAAAATCAGAGAATACTTGAGATCCCCCCCCCCCCCCCTCCACCAAAAAGGGTTTGTAATTGCCTATAGACTCCACAAATTAAGCTCCTCAACTCACTTCAACTTGTTTAGTGGGTGGGTTTTCAGCGAATAACAGAAGATTGGTTAAAAAGAATATGTGGGGGTTCACTGTGTTCAGAAATTATGCAAAATGCAAACTCTCTCTCGTGATGTTAACTAAAGTCAGGGGGGGGGGGATACCGAATGAGCGCCTTTCTCCAGATGTGCATTCAAATTTAAAGCACCTCTGCTTTTGCCTCAATGGGTTTGAGTAGGATTTGTGTAATCTAGCTCACTAACAAACAAACGAGCAAAAGCACACATGAAGTGTCCGCTGTTGCTGTCGAAGTGTCCTTGGGCAAGACACTGAACCTTAAATTGCTTCCAGTGGTCCTGGCAGCACCTTGCTTGGTAGCAGCTGCCCATTGGTGTAGGAATGTGTGCGTGAATGGGGAACTATGAGCCTCTGTAAGCGCTTTGGGCACCTTGATAGTGTAGATAAAGCACTATATAAGTGTGCTCCATTTACCATTTAATGGGTATCCAGTCAGTGGGCAGTGGTCTCTGACCACTTGAAACGGACAGTGAGATACAATTAAACGCAGCGGAAAATGCGAAATGGTAATGAGTTCGAGTAGTGTGTTGGTATTGAGTGGTAGAAGTAAAGAAATCTTCCACAAATTGTGGTTTAAGCTAGGTAGTTACACCACAACTGTATATCACTGCCAGGTAGTGTATTGCTCTGTGCAGATCCCAGTCGGGGAGAGGTGGGAGGTATTGGGTGAAACAAACCACTTTTGAGGCAAGGGGGGGGGGTCCTGTTTTTTGATGTTAAAATATTACGTTTCAACTAAGCACTGTATAGTTATAAACTTTTCTAGTTTATTTGAAAAGGACATACAGTAAAAAAAAAAAACATTATTCTCACAAATTTTAGGGGTGCTGAGATTCAATTTAGTGGTGCTTGAGCACCCCAACAATGAACTAGAAACATAATAGAGGAAAAAAATCTTTTAATGGATGAGAGGTACAGTACATACAACGACTGTGTGTGTGTGTGCGTGTGTGTGTGTGTGTGTGTGTGTGTGTGTGTCTGGAGGGGAGTTGGGAGGTGCTCAGGTTTGGTAGACGCCGTGGACGCCTGTCTGCCTCTATCATGCTCATGTTAACAGCAGGCGCTCCACAGGATGTGTCATGTCATTATTCACCACCAGGGGCCAATGCTTTCTCAACAGGGTTCCCCGGCCCCGTGTGCCAGGGAAGACCTGAAGCGTGTGTGTGTGTGTGTGTGTGTGTGTGTGTGTGTGAGAGAGAGAGAGAGAAGTTGAGCAAATGAGGAAGCATAAATTTCTGTGTACGCGAGAGTGCAACATGCCTCCGAGGTATTTTTAGCATAGTTTTTCAGCTGAGAGTGTTTTTCGGTTGAAACCCGCTACACAAATTTCTCAATCACACACACCATCAATGCAGGCCTACATGGAAAACACACACACACATATACACACTCAAAAGAAACAAGTTCGGCCCCGATTCTCGAAAGCAATACATCATTTCGGCTTGCCACGTGTGAAATATTAATTCCATGTTAACCAAACACTAAATGTATACGCACGCGCACACATGCTCGACAATGCGTGTGACAGCGGGGAAGCGTTTGCTCATGATGTCGTGTCGTGTTGGTTCACCCACACTCGTGAACGTGTTTGTTCTCAGGAAGATTTTGTTGGATTTTGTTTAAAAAAATTATGTAGTTGTTATTAGTAGAAAATGCTTTTGGTAAGTTTTCTGGTTATTGGATTTCAAAAATATATATTTTTAAAGCCACATCTGCCAAGGAATCGGATTGAAGAGCCAGTTCGTGATAACTTCCGGAAGGACATCACCACCTGCTGGCCTACCGACCAAAAGTTTTTCCAATCAAAATACGTTCGTCAGTGGTGCGTGCAGATATTTTTTTCCCCATCAAAACACAACCCACCAAAGTGATTAGTGTGTGCGCAGGATGTTGGCCACCACTGCTGAAGTTCACCCACATTTGGTGTGTTGGCGAGTGTTAATGTCAAGCCCCGGTGCCAACATACAAAAAGAAGCGCAACGTCCCATGAAGTTGATCAAAAAGAGTTCATCCAGTTTTTTTTTCAGGATTCTCTGAGGATTTCCCCTAAGAGTCGCCATTTGTTGCGTAAGTCCACATTGGCACATTGCGCAGTAGAGACCCGCGGTGTGAGCAGTGGCTCCTGAGACACAACCGCCCTGGCCCAATACTGGCTGCTCTTCACAGGGGCAATACATTGTTACGCTGTAATTCTGGATTCATGGGAAACTTTGAGCAAAGCATGTCACAGACAATTTATTAAGAAACCTTGGAACTCTTTTCATTTGTTGAAAAATTGCAGAATATCCATCCATTTACTGTTATTTTCGTTTAGGTGGACGGTGAGCTGGAGCCTATCGCAGCTTCCTATCGGCGAGAGCCAGCGTGCACCCTTAACTGGTCCCCAGTCTCGCATAGGGCGCACATATTCAAATGACCCTATGACCCCTGGTGTTCTTATCAGAATACGATGCTTTGAGGCGCCATATAGCTTATTGAACCACAAACATGGCGCGATTGTCAAGGAAAAAGCAGAGTGCCGTGTCTGTTGTAGACATTTTCTAAGAGAAGAAACGGATGAGAACGAAGGAAGAAGTGTGGATATTTGACATGCATTTCGGTGACAGACTCCTTACACTTTGCTTTTAGCCACAGCACGTGAAATTGTAAATATTCAAGTATTATTGCAAAACATTCATTTTCCATTGTATCTGCAGCATTACGACACCGTTCAGCTGCAATCGGTCAGCCAGTCTTGTACGCTTGGTTGCTTCACTTGGTTTGTGGCAAAATTTTAAAATATTATGCATATTTTTATAATGTGGGAGGGTGCTGGAGTATCCGGAGAAAACCCCACAGGCACATGACGAGAATGCTAGTGCCACACAGGGAGACCGGAGGTGAGATTTGAACCCCGGACGTCAGAACTATGAGGCTGACGTGGTAACCACTAATCCACCGTCCTGCCCACGGCTAGCCATCAATACCTTCAAACAACCGATTGGTTTTTCGTTATCTTAACGGTTTTGTTCCTGTTCTTCAGATCCCAGTTATGACGGGAGCCTTCATGGACTCGTCGCCAAACGACGACTACAGCGGCGAGCACTCACTCTTCAACTCATCCGCCAGCGTCCACGCTGCTGCCTCGGCCGCGTCCGCGCACGGCCAGCCGGACGAGTCGCAGTCCATGTCCAGCGACGCCATTTGGCTTTGGATCGCCATTGTGGCCACCATCGGAAACATCGTGGTGGTGGGCGTGGTCTACGCCTGCACCTTCTGAGGAAACGTGCGCCCCCAACAAGACCAATACTTTTGAGTCCTCCTAAATGTTGAATCTGTCTGGTCTTTTGAGAGCGGATATGCTCCATAATGGAATCGTCAACATCTACACCATGAGCGTAAAAGACTTGTCCGCTTTTGCTGGATTCCACGATTTGAGGATAATGTTGATCCCTCCTAAGTTTCTTTCCATGTCTCCCCAGGAGAACACACGCTCACTTGCCAAGCGGAGATGCGAATGGAGGTTAAATAGGGCCTGAGATTCGGGTTGATCCGGGAACGTCGCAAGCCTCCGTCGCCACAAAGCAATTTAGGGCAGCGCTGTTTAATTATGCTGTACTACAGGGATGGTGAATGTTAAAACATTTAGAAGGCACTGGGATTCTTTTCAACCGAGGCAGCCCTGAGGCCCATTGCCATTAGGGCCCATGTAAGGAGACTCTGTGGATCATGCATGCCATGGACACACTAATGACTTAATCATCAGTAAACTCCACTTACCGCACACTGAAAGTCACATAAATATCAAATCGTAAGGCCTAAATTTAACAAGGCACTAGTTCAGTTCAACCCCAAACATTTAGGCTTCTCCCCCATCATCCTTCACTGGATTCTGTGGCAAAATGAAAATGTGCATAAATGTAATTGACTTTAGCGTCAATTTTGAGGCGTGTGTGTAGAAGACGCTCGTAAAAGCCAGGGGAGTGTCAATCCAGTCATTTTCCGCTTTGAAAGGTTAGTATCAAAGCCGTAACAGAAGCAGGATGACGCCTGTGTGTCAGGGTATTTCACAGTGCCAGAAGAAAGCATTGGTCAGACCACAATGCTGGTGCTGTGTCCCTGTCTAAAAGCGAAACACAAACTGTGGCAATTTCGTAGAATCTCTCTGTCTGAAAGGTTTTCTCCATTGCCGCAGAGTAGTCAAATATTGATCTTACAGCCAAAGATGCCATTTATTCTTACATACACTTCATTCACACAAATATATGAGCTTGTTGCCTTTGTTCAAGTCCATTTATTGATGTTTGCGCTTTTACAGTTTGTCATTTGTCCAACATGTCAACTTGAAGTGACTACGTCGTTTGAGTTGCGTCGCCTACTTGGTTTTCTTCACCTCGTGTTACGATGGTGTGACTATACAATAGCTTACACTGTTCTAATGTTTTGTAGCAAATTAGAATGGTGACTGTATCAGCATCCTTGACACGAGAAAACTCGCTTACTGCTCCTCGAGGACTTTTCAGGCCTGTTTTTTATTAACTGGTTGAGTTAGAGAACTATGTTGTAAACCACCGACACAATACCCTTTTTGTAAAGACTTGTGCTTTTAGAATTAACGCAGTGTACTGTTTTTCTCTGCCGACACAAAGCTACAGTATATAATCCATACGGATGTGATTTCTGAGAAGAGCCATCGTAACGTTTTGACGGCAGCCATTTTGAAACGGATTGTTTGGAAGTCGTATTCCTGTGCACCCCAACGAATCTGTAACACTTTTTTTTTTTTTTTTTTCTGAAGCCAGTTGAGTTACGTAACGCCTTCAGCTGTAAAGCAATGTAACACGATATTGTGTCCTAATAAAACAACGTGATTTCTGAGCCGACTGACTCACTTGATTTGTTTCTTGATTTGCCTTGAAGTTTCATACTGCTGGTTTTACATGGAACGCAGCAAGTTGCATGATTTTTTTCTTCAAGTAGAACAAGGTTATCGCAAAAACCTTGTCCCTGACACAAACCAAATCCAAGAAGAGAGAGTTGTTCTTTACATCGCGACTGTGTCAGGTGCTGTTAAAAGCGCACCAGGAAGACAATGACTCACTGACTGAAGACTGCAAATCCCCGTCCCTGCCCCTCGAGGAGGACGATGTAACGTCTGAAAGATTTACAGATCGCATTTGCAAACGCACTTGTCAACCGACGCGCCACCTTGCAGTCTGAATGAGCCGCCTAGCTGCCCTCCTTCACACACACGCACACACGGCCTGCTGATACGGCGGCTTGATTCGATCAGCGCCCCCTCACATTCGCCGCTGGGCCTTTCCAGTCCCTCTCGATGGACACGAAGAAGGTTGTTTTCTTGTCGATTTCTGCTGCTTGTTGACGGGAAAAGATGCGACTCCTGGAGGCAGTGCTAAAGTAAATGGATAATCACAGGGTTTCGCGAGCGCTAATGTATGCTAATGCATGGAGGGCTATTAGACTCGACAGTGGGAAATCCATAGTGGCTAACTAAGACTTTGCCAGGTAAGGCCAGCTCTAGATGGTGACTAATAGACATCAGCAGAAGTGATTCATTGATTCAGAATTAGGCCCTATGTCTTCTGACGAGCGCGCCAGTTGCCGTCCCACATGCACTGAAAAACATCGAGCCACCTCGTGGTCACAACCTGTTGTTTACAGTAACTTGGAACACAGCGTTCAAAAATAACACATGCTGCTTCACTCAGTAGGAGCTCTGGTAGATTTCTGCCATACTTTGTTTTTCATTTGATAGTTTTATTATATTTATGGTCTCAAAGTGTTTTTCATACAAATATTTCATTTAATGTCATTTTGACTAGGGGTGTCCCGATCTGAAATCGGTCCAATGTCAGCAACAAAAAAAAAACAGCTATTGGATCGGACTGGATAGAAAATGTTCCCACTCTTTTACCGCTTTTACTGACTAGATAGAAAGAATAACCAATTTATATAATTTCCGTTGTATTGCGTTTCACGTGTCAAATGTGTTTTATTTTGAAAATTGACCGCATCTTCTCCGCCGCAACAGCTGTGGGTCTCAATTGGCACGTCAAGACGCTACTGTTTCCGCCCCTAGCCGACTCGCTAATGGCGGTGAAGCTCAAAGAACCAATCATTTCATAAACTGATTCAGTTCATTGAAAATATTTGTTCTTTTGAAAGAAACATTCCCGAACGGAACAACTCTAGACTGCACGTCGGTCACGTTACTAAAGATAAGGCCGCAAACTAGCGAAAATGAGTAAAAAACAAACGTCTTCAGTAGTAGACCACAGAGCGTTCTGCTCGATGTAGGAATTCAAACTTACAAGTAAAAACGGAACTCAGATGTAAATTGAAGAACTTTTGTATTCTGTGATATCGCTGCATGAAAGAGGCAGTCGTCTCACAGGACGGTAAAGTCTGACCTCTGTCTGGTAAAATGTGACGGGCTGAGTGAGGAGTTGCTGGCTATGCTAATGTCTGCCAAGCCGCTTAGACTCACAACATGTCAAACTGTCACTTTGAAGGCAGCCGGAACGTACGCCATTTTCTTGTTTTTTTTCCATGCTTATGTTAAGAATGAAGGCGGCAAAAGTCATTTCTGCAAGGGGGAACCATGAAGTTACCAGGAAATAATGTGTGAAATTATGTTTGGTTGCTGACTGCTAAAAGTTTACATGCTGATTATAATACTGGAAATGGAATGGAAATATGCCTACTCAAATTTCAATGTAATCCCCTTATTATATTATTCTTGTTGATTCTGCAACTTTATTTTTGTGATTTCTTTTACATTTCTCCATAAGAATCCTTTGAAGGTCGAAAACATTCTGTTAACTGAATTTCCTCTACATCTATTTTTGAATCAACTTACCTGTTTAAATTTAAATTACAGTTAGTGTTCCTCCTCCCTCGGAAGCAATTAATCTCACGTAACATCTTTTTTTGGACTAACACATCACACATTCAAACTCAGCCAATAGAGAATAAGGCTAAAATCATCCAAGTACAGTATGTGCACGTGACATCCTGGTCACTTTATTTGAACTTTATTACATCTTCTTCTCATAATTGGGTTGCGGACAGTGCTGCAGCGCCCCCAGTGGGATGCAGGTTCAACAACCACATCTTTTATTGATGAAATTGTTTTGGAATGTTGAGGAGGATAAGCGGTACAGAAAATGGGTGGATGGATGGATGGATGGGAAAAAACAATCACGTATGGACGCTCGTTTATCCGGCTGCCGTTTAACAACACTGAGCGCCCCGGAGGACCCGCATGAGTCTTTTTTACGCCACAATTACAGATATCTGCTTGACGGCAGTGACCACTGGGGCACACAAACACGGCGGCGTTGTAAACTGATGTAATCATCGCACCAGCGGCAGACTCCACAGGCCCCAAAAGGAACAGTGGGATTTGTTCTTGATAACATTAGCGGGAAGAGCAGCTCGGCGAGAAAAGGATTTGAGGTCATCTGCTGCCATGGCAACAGCCGACGAGAACGGATTTGGGTTGCATCTTCTTGGCTCGTGGGTGAGATTTCTGGAACTCAGCTGTCTTTGTTTTCTGTCTCTTTTGTTTTGACACACAAACAGTGGCTCTCTGTTATGGTGGCTCATTACAGCTAATTATCTTCTGAGGAGGGATGGGGAACCTGCCGGCCAATGTTGCCATTGCATGATGGGAGCTCAGCATCTGCTGTCATCCATGTGGTTTGGATGAATCAAGGTCGATTACGGCAAGAGGGAATTCTCAGAAAGATTTGACAGGAAAGCGATGGGTGCATGGAGGATTTTATTTTATTTTTTTGGTAAAAAAAATAAATAATCTCAGTCTCTCAGTTTGCCAATGCATTTTAAAGGCTGTCAAGTGCATGCCAAAGCAACAGGGGGCGCAAAGAACCAGACTCATCAGACCGTTTTAGCCAATCACAAGCATTTGCAGAAAATAACAATAAAAGGTGAGTTGAGGAAAAGGGTAATTAAACGTGTTTGCGAGAACAGCTATCCCAGCTATCTTTGGGCGGGAGGCAGGGTACACCCTGAACCGGTCGCCAGCCAATCGCAGGGCACATAGAAACAAACAACCATTCGCACTCACATTCACACCTACGGGCAATTTAGAGTCTTCAACCAACCTGTCACGCATGTTTTGGGGATGTGGGAGGAAACCGGAGTGCCCGGAGAAAACATGCAAACTCCACACAGGAGGGCTCGGGATTTGAACCCCGGTCCCCAGAACTGTGAGGCAGATGTGCTAACCAGTCGGTCACCATGCCGGCATTATAAAACATTATGAATAAATTAAAAAATGCACACAAAATATATACTCATGACTAATTTCCTGCGTTTGAAATCGTGCATTTAGAATTTATTTCGATTTTTAGTATATAGGAATAAACAATTAAAAAAATTGGTTTTCTGGTGTTAAAACTTTTCAAAGTATTTTCAATATATGGGAATAAATACCGACCATCAGAATTTGCATGTTGACAAAAGGTCACAACTGCATTAAAAAATATATACGTCTACAACATTGCCCTGCACCATCATTAGCGATCTTTAATGCTTTTTTTGCAAAAAGTCACCTGCAAACAGTAGCGATGATAACGAAACATAACTACGACGATACTACAGCTCACATACAGAAGCGAGGGGGAGTTGAACTCAAATAACCTCTCAGCATCCAGCTGTCATTATAGTGGAGAGGAGAAGAGCACAGTTGCATCTGCTCTTGTCTCATTACGACTTGATGTTTCGTCTCCAAAACAAGGAAGCATGTCGCGCGGCAGAGTGTTCAGCGGAGTTAATGGTGATGACTTTGAGCTCAGCTAAATAAGACGTAATGAGGTATCAATCAGAATGCGCAACATGTAGCCCGTCACTGCAGAGACTGACGGGAATCGCTCATCACTCACTGGCGGACGTGAGCCAAACCGCACATAAACGTGTGCTTGGGGGCAAAATGAAAATGGAAAGCTCTCTCCAAGGTGAATGGTAGCAACAACAACAACAAAACAAACAAAGACGAGAATGAAGGAAGAACATGATCGCACTTTCTTTTTAGGGCGATATCAAAAGGAGAGTTGATGATAACCAGAGAATAGGAAATGGAACTTGGGAAAGGGTCAGGCTGCTCAGTACAATCTGAGTGAGCAAAAAAAAAAAAAGTCTGGTCACTGGTAAGTCAAGGTACTACTGTATTTTAGTTTTATTAAGTAGTGGTTATAACTTCTCTTTGTTCTGGAAACTTTCTACAAATTCCACAGAAGGGTTAGCGTAGAAATTACAAAGCCAGAACAGGGCCATTAAATTCTGGCGTTGAAAAATCATTTTGGTTTTGTAGTTAATGTTGGCACTGGAAAAAAAAAAATCTATTTGAAGTAAAAGAAAAATACTATATTTTATCTGGATTTTTTTGATTTTTTATTATGATGTGTTTTTCAATGTTCAGGGTTCAGATTTCCCCATCATGTCCATCTTGTTTTCAATCGCAAAGTCCATTTTTGCACATTTACATTTCTTTTAATCTAATAATGTGCAGTAGAGGGCACGACATCCATTCTGTGCACATACAATTAACATTACAACTCATTCACTGCCAGCCTTCCCAGTTAACGTGGATATTTGACTTCAAAAAGCCGTCAATGGCAGTGAATGCCATGAATCTAATGAGATCAAATACAAGCTGTTTATTGAAGTGGTTTTAGTTTTCAGTGGTGTCGAACTGCACTGCATCATACAACTGAGAGCTGTTTCCTAATATTTGGGTGACCTTACGGGGCTACTGTAAGGATTAAGTAAAACGTCACCGCATCCGGCATTTTTCCTGTACACTTGTCTTTTTGAATTAAAGAGACGCTCATGTGAGTCCCTTCAAGAGATACTCAGTGGCGTGCTCACTGCGAGTATCGCCACGTTGTCAAAAGTCATCCCGTCAGAAGGCAGGCAGTCGGCCGTCTGACGGCGACTATGTCGGCCGTCAGTCTGCATCACACACAGTGGAACAAAAGACTTGGAAAAACTGACATTGTCCGATGTCTTTATGTTTTTACATGGGGGTTGCGACCAGCCACTTAGGTAGGCTACCTTCCAGGAAAATTACTGTACAGTAATACCCCCACGTATCACTATTCACAAATTGACCTACGTGCTTCTTTTTTCTTTGGAATATGTCCTTTGCTATTTGCTTTAAAAAGAATTTAAAAAAAAAAAACCTATTCATGGTTTTAGTGGTCTCTCTGGAACACTCGGATCCTTAAAAAATGGCGCCAATGCCTTGTCTAAACAGGAAAATATAGTATAGTCATGGTTTTAAGTAGTTTTTACAGTTTAAAATACTACAGTTAAAATCTGCGTAATTGACACACAGGAAAAAAGGTTCATAGCGGCATATAGATGCCACAAGAGAGCTCCAATCTATAGTTATTCAAAATGAAGCTCCTCAACTCACTTCCATATAGTTCCTGGGCACCAGGTTGCCACAAGATGGCGCTACCTAGGCCTGAGAACACAAATGGCGAACGCTAGTTTTTCACTGAATAATAAAGGATAGAGTCCCCTATAAAATTGGCTAATACACAAGCTTTATATGTCAGGGAGGACCTAAGTTTAGCCTGGGTAGTTAGCGGAAGTTATGGCGAGTCTTTGCCGCATGTGCATATTGATGCACATTTTTTTCCCAAACCAAATCACCTGTAAGCCATTTATTTCTAATTATAATCTTGCAAAATGAATTTGAAATGATTCTAAACTGTTTTGGGATTATAGATTGTGGTATATTAATATAGGCCATTACGTTCTTTTTTAGGAGGGGTGTCAATTCCACGTGGAACCGGGCCCCACCACAATTACTGCACTATTTCTCGCTGAAATGGCAATATTCTTAACTGTACAGACAATGAATCAACTCTTTGGCTCACTACCAAACGTCAAATGCAATTTTAGCAAGAAAAGCGAGGGAGTTTGACAGAACTGTTCAGATTCGGCCCATGTCTGTCTTTGCAGGCCACTTATGCAGTACAGTTATACATCAATGACACGTTCGAAAGAAATGAAAAGTAATCACATTTTCTATCCCACACCACCCTCTGCTGGAATCGACCAATATGTTTCCTGCTTCAATTAGAATTGCAGTTTTGCATTCACGAAACCAAGACGACACATTGACCAACAGTACTTCCAGATTGAATTTAGTGCCACAGAGTATCAGGTTGCAACAGAGATGCAGAGAGGCAAAAAAGTGTATCACTAACGTTCTGTAAATAGTGCATATCCCCTTGGCCGCTACATGATGGAAATGCAGTGTGCAGCATTGCAGATATTGAAATGATGAACATGCTTTACTATCTGCTGCTGTTGCGTTTGCCACCGTTATTCAGCCTGCAAGCAAATATCACCATTCAAGCGAAGCTAAGTCGATAGTTTACATCTCACTCTCTAAACTATGAACGCCCTCGGCCAGAAACATCAGGCCCTCAGTTGGAGCATAAACACATTTATTTATCTTCCCAGTCCAAGTTTAGCGTTTCATTACGTGCTGTAATGATGTAGCAGGCACTGAAACCCAAGTATAGGAAAGTACCCGAATGGAGACACATAGCCTATCCAACTGGTTGTATGGAACCCCCTCATTATGTTTTTTTTTTTTTTATCTACAGCTGTAAATATAACATGAGCGGGTGGTCTGTATGGTTTCTGCCAGTCTGCGCAGCATCCAAAGCATTTGGGTGAGCCTCACTTAAGAACACGTGTTTCCACGGCGGCCATTAGCGGCATCTCACGCTGTCAAGTTCGCGTCGAGGCCGTTTTGTAGTCCAAGCCAGAGGTTGGCTTGAGCTCTGCCTACCCCTCAAAGGCCCGACCGACTCTGGCAGACAGCTGCGAAAACCAACCGGGGCGACCCGTCTGTCTCGAAAGAGGGGGAGACGAGTTATGAAACGCATAAGCCGCAGGGACGGGAGCGGCTGCGAGTAATCAAGCCCAGCGCCTGCGAAGCTCGTTAGGAGAGCGTACAAGAGGGGAAACGACCAGTGTATGTTTTGGAAAAAACGCACAAGCCTGACCGCCCCCGCAGCCGCATGTCGCGGTGCCGCATTACGGCCCATTACACACCAGTGAGACATAACACTGCGACTGCTTCCATAATTAGGCAAGGGACGTTCAGGTTGTCACAATAAACATGTGTCCAATATGTACTCCAATCGTTATACTTCACAATGGCTTGGAGTGCACTCAAAAATATTACTTTGGACACAGCATGGGAACAGTACAGTAAAGTAAGGGACAGAGTCCTGCCGCGAATTAAAAACAGAACTATGTACAGTATAAAGTATGTAATCGCTTAGCATATGTTCACCTACACTGATAATTGCTTTTAGTAAATTCATTAAAAGGTGACGAATGTCAGTGGGCATCCTTGGATTTTTCTGTTCGCATCCCGGAAGATAAAGATTGGACCGTAAACAGACCACAAACTATGATCCCAAAACGCTTCAATATCATTTCAAACTCATTTGACATTTTACCCTTGAAAATGAATATCTCACAGATTATTTGATTTGCAGTCGCGATTACATGCATATGCTGCAAAGACTCTCCCTAACTTCTACCAAAAAAAAAAAAAAAAACTTGATTAAATTTAGATCCTCCCCAATTTGCAAAGGTCTTAGTCTCTCAGTAGAGATGTCTCTCTTCAACAATACTTCCTTGACACCAATTAGTTATTTCCTATTAGCCGTGGCTTCGGTCCCATCTTGTGGTATTTTAGAGCATTACAGAAAGAGCACAAACATTTGGGAGTGCGTGAGCTTTTCAGTGAATAGCTGAGGATAGATCCCACAGAAAAACCTTGAATTTGTGCATAGTGAACAGTGAATAGGCGGGGATCACTGTACACGTACGTATGCATGCGGTACCCTTTTGGTTCTAGATGAAGGTAAGAAGTTACTTTGGAGTCCAGTTATCCACGTGTTGTACATTCGGGTGGTCGATTCCAGGTGAATTCACAGCTTACTGAGCATTGCAAGCTATAAAAAGAGCGCGCTGTGGAAACTTACCCAACGAGAACAAATTGAAACACAAAACAGTCAGAGAAAGCGGGGTTGGATCGGATCGACCCTGAGGAAACTTGCCTCTAACATGACCGGGCAGGCCTTATCCTGGAACGTAAGGAAGCCGGGAAACCAAAAAACCTGGAGGAGGTCAGTCGAGGGCGAGCTGAAGGAAGCGGCAACATCTCGCCCAAGACCGAATCAGTTACAGTAGAGAAGATTCACAAGTGAGCTACACTGATAAGCAAACGGGCTCAAGAAGAAGAAGAAGAAGAAGAAGAAGAAACATGCTTTGGAGGATACACTTGTTAGAATGCACCTGTACAGACTTGTAAATGCCACAGTTTGTGGGACATATTTGTAAGTACGTATTCCATGTTTGAATTGTGTTTGTGGCGTTATCAGTCAGTTAGTTCAGCCTAAAGCAGAGAGTCGACATTTCGCGTGACGCCAATGAAGGTCAATTACGCCACTCGTCGTCTTCTTAACTTCATGAGACATAGTGGGTGTTAAGCATAAGAAGCAAGGCGGGAGGTCAACATGGCAACGCTTGCACTGAACATGAAGTAAACAATCCAAGAGGTTGCTAAGTGTATATTTTCCTTTCGATTTTTCTCCTTCTTAACGGTTTCGTGTCAGGACTTCTGCCGAGCATATTGGAATTTGGCCGCTTCATAGTGTTGTGGCCAGTGAGTGGATCTTTTATGACCATTAGGGGACGAGCATAGTTAACTAGACTTTTAAGTTTTCGTCTTACGAGGGGGAAAAAAGTCCACATTTTACAAAAAATAAAGTAGTAATATGATTTTTTAAAAAGATTTTTGATAAGAGTGAAGATATAATTTCGGGGGGGGGGGAAAGATGTTTAACTTCCTGAGAGAAAAATATTGTAATTTGTAAGTGTAAAGTCATAATATTAAGGAAATCTCAATTTTACAATGTTTTTATTTAATGTGTTTAATGTGTGTATCATAATTTATGTATCATTTTCTTTGCAAGAAAGTTAAGAAATACAAGCTATAAGCTCGCAATAAATTGTACGCGACTCAAGTTGTAAAGTTACGTAAGAGAAAAGATTTACGTTTTATAAAAATTTATTCATAATGTTGCAAGAAAAAACATATATTTTATGAGATCATAAATCATACTGTTTTGAGAATGAAGTCCTTATATTGAAATGACGTTGTAACATTTAAAGAGAAAATAACCTGAAATTTGACTTAATTAATGACTTAAATAATGAAATAAAAAGACAAAATAAATGAGCTTTTACAAGTAAAAGTTGACAAAAGAACAATCATCCTGTTAAAGAATGAAGTACAGTAGTTATTTTACAAGCAAAAAGAAGTAATTTTACAAGAACATACAACATAGTAACATATTACAAGAAAAAATTAAATTCATCATGAAAAAACCTTGACGAGGATAATTTCAGAATATTACAAAAATTGAAGTCATAATTCTATGAGAGCATAAACTTGTCATTTTACCAAGCTTTCTTAACATGTGATGACAATGACTTTTTCCTTTCAGTATTTTGGTATTTGACTTTCCTTGTAGTTCATTTTGCCACTAAGGAAATGTCACGGTTTATTGCTTTGTTTCAGGGTGGAACCCTCAATCATCCATGTTAAACATAACTGTGACTTGTGATTGTGTTCCTTATCTCAAGCTCCATCGAGGAAACACGGCACGAGGAATCCATCCATCCAGCGTAAGGTCCCAAAGTCTCAATAAATTGCCATTAAGCCGGCGGGCGAGAGTACGGCGCCACTTCCGTACCTACTGTACGATGACTCTAAGCCAACTTTCTGGAGTTGCTCTTTGCGTCTCTACCAGCCATTCAATAATTCATCCAAAGTATTTCAGAATTTTCAAAAGCATCCTTGCGTGGTAACAGCACTTTCTTGCGATCGTGGTTATGACCGAGCGGATGGGTTTTCGCACATTATCGACGACTCTCTAACACAGAATCGATACTAACTCGCAAATGTCCTTTGGAGCGAGTGCATTAGCCCTAATGAGCTGCACTGTGACAACTGGAGGGTTCACAAATTACTGTGTTGCTCATTCAAACGTTAACCCCGAGATCACTAAAAGGACGCGCACTAATGACTGCTATTATGTTCGGTGTTGACGATTTCAAAACTGGAAAGGGAGCATCAACAATTCGACTCCGTTGTTTTAGACAAGCGTAAAAAAACGTTTGTTCTGATCTCTTTGTTCTGGTCAGAATCTGAGCTGCATCCTTCTGAATGAGCTACAGCTGTTTAATGCTCTTTTGAGGGACTCCAGTCAGAAGACCATTACAATAGTCAAGTCTACTTGAGATAAAAGCATGGATGAGCTTCTCCTGGTCTGCTTGTCACATGCAAGCCATCACTCTGGATATGTTCTTCAGCTGGTAAAAGGCTGTTATAGTGATTGATTTGATATGACTGTTGAAAGTCAGGTTGGAATCTATCAGTACACCAAGGTTTCGAAGTTGGTGTTTGTATTTACTAACTGCAAATGTCCATAAAAGCATCTCCTGTGATAGGCACATCCCCACGTTTGCAACTAATTCAATAACTCACCACCCGTGTAACCATTCATAAATACAGTAACTAAATTCACACAGTACATCCGATTCAGTCATCAAATGTGTTTTCAACTCCAAAATAATAATCCATTGGAATATGAAATGTGCAAGCAGTAAGATACCAAAAATGCAGACATGATGTTACAGTGAGGGGGTGGGGTGGGGGGTAAGGGGAGTAAAAAACACTGGAAAGAGAAAAAAAACTGTGAAGTAATACTTTTTTTGGCTGACATCTCCAAAGGGCAAGTCACACACGAACGGGGCGGAGAGGGAGAAAGGGAAGCTCCTACAAGAGCACGAGTGGGCAATCTGCGCACTTCACATCTGGACTGACTTGACTCAGGGGGGAAATGGCTCTTCAAACAACAAGGTAATCGCTTTCAAAATTTACAATTATATTGTTGTCTTAATGTGCGGGGAAACAATACTGCTACTGACCGGGGACTAGTGGAGTTGGGGATACTTGGTAGAGCTGAACTATTCTTTGATATATTCTTTGAACATGTGCATGTATTTAACCATTATCCCTGCAAACCTAAATTCCATTTGGGACCCATTACAATGTTAATTTAGTGAGATGGTTTATTTAGGTTTGTAATAATAATAAACAGTTAAACACTTTAGTTATAATACACCATCTTTAGGGTGCACCCTTCACTTATTAGTTATATAAATGACTCAACCGCGATCCTTCAAAAGGTTAACACTTTTCAAATATTAATCTGATACACCGATATAATAATATAGTCGAGTATTTTTATTTGTTATTTTTTTCTCTTTCATACTGCTGATCTCGGCTTAATGGCCTCGAGCAAAACAGATTGCCGGACGAGGCGCACGATATCTCCTAATGTGCTGTACCCAATTTAAACCCCTCCATGGAATTACAGTCGGCAGACCCGACCGAGCCTGTTGCTCCTAATTGGAGCTAATTGTAATTTACATGGCATGGACATACAGTATGTACGGTGTGTTATATGTGGGTAAAATGCACGATAACGCACTTGAAGACGTCATTAAAAAAAAAAAAAAAAAAAAAAAACAGACAACACGAGACCACTGTAATTGTGATACTGTAATTGACGTCTTGTGGCCTGTGTAATTTTATATGTGCCTTAAAACTTCCTGCAGCAATGATGAGCAATTAAAACAGTTTTTGCCGTTATCTGAACAAGGGTCATGAGGATGCTTTCTAAAGCAACAGTGGACATGGTGGCCGTTGTTTTCAAAGCCGTTAGGGTTAGGGTGTTTCATTTTAGGGGTTGAGTTGAGGGCTAGCAGTCATTCATGTAAAAAACAAAAAAACATTTCTACATTGCATTTCTTTGCGGGTAAGGGGTTAGGGTTTACGTTCAGGGTTTGATAAGGGTTTACAGTGAGGGGTTAGGGCAGCGGTGTCAAACATACGACCTGTGGGCCAGAACCAGCCCATCAGGGGCTCAAATCCGGCCCCGGTGATAGAACACATTAACAGCAATTTTTCAGTAAAAGTAACTGTTGTTGCTAATTTTGTCCATGAGATGACCACTTACCACTTCAATGACATTCTGAAATATGCTGTTACACAGAAGTTGATGTATTTTACAAGTGTAATGTTGGAATATTAAGAAATATTATATATTTTATATTTAATAGTATGATGTGATGATTCAGTTGAGGTTGTCAAGATTCCCAGATGGAAGTGGAAATTTTTGTGCATTTGAAATGATTTCTCGATCTTAACAGTTTGTTTTATCAAATGTCCATAGTGAAAATACAGTACGTGTAGATCCACTACGATCTGTTAATTGCACATGTAAACGGAAACATTGATTCTTAATATTGTTTAAATTCCACTCATTTTTGTTAACCAATTACTCATATCATTTGAAACAAGATTTGCAAAACCCTTAGGTTATGGTTTAGTGCTAGGACTTAGGTTTTAGGGTTATGATCGATGGTTAGGGTTATGGCTTTGGGTCAAGGTTCATGGTTAAGGTTTATGATTAGGGTTTGGGGTTGATCGTTAGGGTGAGCGGTTGGTGTTGGGGTTGGGGTTGGGGTTAGGCGTGCAACTGGATGTCGATCATGTCTACACCCCCTGAGTTATCAAATTCTCATCCACTTGGCCGGCAGCAAAAATTATCCGTTCTAGCTATGTGAGCCGAGCTTTTAGAAGTCTCAAAAGGTAACTGATGCTTGAACCTAAACCCAACCAAACTGTTATATGGTTTTATCAAGGAATCTGGCATGGAAAAAGGGTGATTGTAAAACAGATGAAAATTGTTAGAGGGATTTGGTGGAATGTCGAGGAGTTAGCAGAGTCAAAGTTGTGTAAGTTTCAGACACTTACCGTCTGTATTTGTAGTTTTGTTATATATTTAATGACTCGTTGCTTTGAACTGCAGTTTCAAGCAGACAGCTGCAGCTACACTGGACCTTTTTTCTTTTTTTTTTTTTTTTTTTAAATGTCACTTTACTAGCATTTTTGCTTTCCCCGCAGAATACCAGAGCTGAACACCACAGTTGAAAACCACACAGTCATAGAAGAAAAGAGCTGCATCGATCCCGACCTTTGGAATGCGCTCACCAGCAGCCAGCCCATCTACTTGGGGGTCATCACCGTGCTGGGAGTGGTCTTGAACGTCTTCGTGCTGCTGGTGTTCTGCCTGCACAAGAAGGCGTGCACGGTGGCCGAGATCTACCTGAGCAACCTGGCGGCCGCCGACCTCCTCGTGGTGTGCTGCCTTTCCTTTTGGGTCGTCAACATCGCCGAGAATTTCAACTGGCCTTTCGGTGTGGCCATGTGCAAAGTGGTCAACACGGGCATCAAGATGAACGTTTACAGCAGCATCTACTTCCTGGTTCTGGTGAGCATGGATCGTTACGTGGCGCTGGTTCACCCGATGTCGCACGGGAGAATGCGTCGACCCAAGTATGCCAAACTGGGCTGTCTGCTGGTGTGGGGTTTCGGCTTGCTCCTGAGCGCCCCGACGCTGGTCTTCAGGGTGGTGAAGTATTTCCCCGAGTACGACGTGCACGCCTGCGTCCTCGATTTCCCAAGCCGCGGCGTAATGCTGCTCTGCGATGCGATGCTAATTATCTTCAGCTTCGTCATCCCGATCCCCATCATCTCATTCTGCACCGTCAAGATCATCCAGGCGTTAAGCAAGCGGACGATAGAGAGGTTCAACGCTGAGAAGACTGAGCAGAAGGCCACCAAGCTGGTGTTGGTCATCCTGTTTGCCTTCCTCATCTGCTGGATACCGTTTCACATCGTCACAGTGCTGGATGTGCTAATAAAGGCCCGTGTGATGCTAGGGTGTCACCTGGAAGCAGCCATAGACATTTGCAAACAGATCTTTGACTACTTGGCCTTCTTCAACAGTATCATCAACCCCGTCTTGTATGTCATCGTTGGGAAAAACTTCCGGAAAAAGGCTCAGGAAGTGTGCAAGCACTGGCGCCTCAGTAGCACAGCGACAGCGTCCACTCATTCAAACACTTCTGCGACACTGAGGACATTTAAATAAAAATCAAATCAGCCAGGGGGGAGGACTCTCCTTGTCATAGTGGGGTGGCGATGGCATCCATAAACACATTCTCATCTAAGCCCAAACCAGAGGTATTTTTATATGAAAATACCTTAGCGGGGCTCCAACTACTTACAACGTAGATAGCATACATACAATATGTTCTCCTTCTTTCTAACTAGAAGGAAAACTCCAATTTCTAATCCGAGGGCAACGTGCTAGCCTCAAAATGATTGATTGTAAAACTGAATCGAGATCTTTGATAGCAAGGACCGCAACGTTGAACAACAGCATTGCTTGGATGATTTTTCACAATCACAAATAGGGATGAAAGGGTTTACCGAGAAACAGCGGTATTACATTTCTAATCATCGATACTACCGTGTTTAGCATCTCCGAGAGAATAGAAGTTGTTTCGAGCCATCGGGTGGGCACCGCAACAGCAAACAAACTGAGAAAGAGGAAAGACGCGAACTGCAGAAGAAGAGCATGTGACTGAAACAGAAGACGAAAAAATATCTCTTGTCTTGACGGGTGCTCAATTTTTGCTAGGCAGAATTAGTTGGACACAGTTATTCCTGCCTCAAAGTCCTTTTTTTTTTTTTTTTTTTTTTAATGTTCATGTGTCTATAAGACGTAGTAGTTTCTTGGAGAGCTGGGGGGTAGAGGGGTCGTTATAAAACCCAGCACAAAAAGGACAGGGCGCAATGGCCAGATTAGAAACCAAATGCGGAAATGACTGCAAAAAAAAAAAAAATAGTTCCATGGCAATTGAGAAAAGTTATCGAGTACATTTTAAGGGAAATAAACTATTATTCCTCACTTTTTTTGTAAAAACACTGTAAAATCCAGTTTTGTTGCCCGCATGAGCATGCTAATGACCTGCTGTGACCTAATCGTAAAATCTGCTTCGTTCATACAAAGTCAGTTGATTAAATACAAAGTCAAAGGTCTGCAATCATTTCAACTTTAACTGTCGCAGAAGTCCCCGTCATTTTATTTTAACACATTTAAACATTTGAACAGACAAGAATGAATGACTCACTGTCTACTGACCAAGTTTCCAATGGTGACGCCCCATCACGCTGCTTTTTTCTTTCCTCCACGGCTGTCGCTTGTATTGTGGAGCTTTGTTGTTTTTTTTTTTTTTCCCCCACAAAACCGCAATCGAGCAGCCCACTCAGTGTTGACTCACAGGTCTGTGGGAGGGTGCACAGACACTCCCCAAATGAAAGACATGGAATACCAAAAAGGCAGTGGGCCTTGAACCACATTGCCAGGGTTGCGGACTACCACTGGAATCGATTCGATAGAATTTGTCGCATGTATTTTTACCAATCTGTCACGATTTCGCTGCCACGTATTGTTTCGTTCGCAAAACGCAATTACGATTGTTTATTGTATGAGATCAAATCTGTTTGTCCGAGATCATTTGTTATTCTAATCATCTTATCAAAGCAACTGTCCGCTCATATTTATTAATGCAATTGTGATGTCAAAGAAATACAGTACTTGCATTAAAGCTGTTTGCACGATCCAAAGGTGATTATGGGTTCTATCATTTATTGCATCATCTTTCAAAGTAATAATAATAATACATTATTGCTTTTAATGAATTAAATGTTTTTCAAATTTATATAATAGCACAAGAAATGATCACCTTTCAGCATCTTGAGTTGCAGAGGTTGGTCGTAATGCATTACATTTACTCGGTTAAATTCACTAGAGTCACTTTTGGGAAAAGTGTACTTATCAGCAGGGGTGGTTTTCAATATAAATAACCACAGATGGAGTAAATCCAAATCCCCTGTTGCTGAGAAAATCTCTTCTGGCATAAAGAGGTTTACAGGTCCCCTAGCTGCCGTCAAAGGCAACGCTCATATATGTCCTTTATTAAATTCATGGTTTTTTTTTGGTTCAAAAGGACAACAACTAAAGACATTATTTCATGTAAAATGTTAAATATTCAATAAGTTCTCATTTTCAGGTCATTTATTTTGTTGAGAAGAGGGGGAACTTCATTTTTGTTCCACCTGCATGCATAGTTTTTAGGGGATGCAGTTAATTGACACACTTAATAGTCACAAGATGTGCTGTACAGAAAGACAAATTAGGAGTTTGCCTAAGATAAAATGTGTTTTTTTTTTTCTGTTGAGAAGATTTGTGGACCTTTATTCCTTCTGTGTGAATGTGGCCAATGAGGTAAATATTTTTGCCATTTGCTTTTTAATTGTTTCATGTAAATCCTCCATATTTTGTGTGCTAATTAAGTTTCCGCTGCTCTTTTCTCAGTTGTGACGGTATTGTTGGAGCATTGTTTGGACATGTAAAGACCTGTTTGACAACATTAAGGTTCTGTTCAAACCCAAGAAACGATTTTGAGCCTTGATTGACCTCGAAAGGAGAAACAGGTCCAGGTGAACAGGACAGGTTAAAAAAACAAAAACGTGTTGAAGAAATGAAGGTGCAATATACATCATTACCACAAGATATCAATCAGTTGCACACACTGTACACTGTATAGGTCAGTTAATGCACATTTACATCAAGTCCGCAACACAGACGATCCACCAGTTGAGGGAGTGTCATCATGCATTGACGTGACTGCAGTTATCAATGTGTCATTTATAATCTCCAGGTGAGAAAAATACTACTTCCATTTTTTGTGTCATATCGCTGTTCACTTATCTTAACAGTTTGGTGCGCGTTTCTCCATTTAGGGCTGTGCAGTAATTCATGCAGCAGGTTGGAAACTTTTCATAAACAAGCTCGTGTATTGGGGGGGGGGGGGTGCAAGAATGCCGCTCTATATACAAAAACACTCCCTCGTCCCATTGCTCCTTCCATTCGCCGTGTGAGCACATGTGAACTGCTTAATCACTATGGTAAGAACTTTGAATATCTTTTAATATAGTCTTTTTTTTTTTTTTTTTTTTTTATTGAATAGGATAAATCCTCGATAGCAGCAGTGCGGAGAGTATTTATGGAAGTCATGTGGCCGAGAAGAGGAAACATGTTGATTGAGTCAGCATATTTAGTCATAATTTGAGTGCGTGACTAAATCACGCGCTAAATATTTTAAGACTTTGAAAGTGAGCTGAAAAATCTAAATATGCCTTGTCAGCACTTGTTTTGTGACAGTTATATTGGCCACAATGCGAACGATGATTCAGTCGTATACAAGAAGCTTGGTACCAAGTTTCATGGAGCATGATGTAAGACAACTGGACTGTACCATTTTTATCTGGTTGCGGTTACTAAGTTACTAAAACCAGCACGTGGCTTCTTCAGTTTGGTTACCATTTGGTCCATTTGTCAGTTAGGAGGTAACTTTACGACTCTCGGAAACTGACACTAAAATTTTAAGAATATGACCGTTGGCATTTTCAGGTGGAAGGTTTGATCGGGACAATTGTGACATCAAAAAGAGACAATTCATTCCAACAAAATTACAGAAATGGTGGAGCACTGTATTTGCGCTTGGTTGTCTGTGCCTGTTTAGTAGGCTAATAGCGGTTGGTTGTTTTCACATTCTTTTCTGTGAAACCTACCTTGAGCTATTGGCTGAAAAAAAACACCTATTCGCTGTGTATTTTTGTGCTCTTACTGTAACACAACAACAAGATGGGGCCGAAGCCCTGGCTAATTGCAAAGTGGTCTTCGGCGTAAGAAAAGATGCTAAAGTAATACCTCTCGAGTGTTTGTTGGGGAAAAGCGAAGTTTAGCCTGGGTTGTCAGCAGAGGTTACAGAGCTTCTTCGTCATATGTTTATGTTTTTACGCCGCTGAATGGCCATTAAAAGGATCAAGCACGCGACAAAGGTCTTGTTATTGCTTAACAATTGCTAATTTTACGAGTTGCAAAGCGGCGAAATACACGCCATCGTACTCGCCCTTCCCGTGCATTTTTTTCAAAATCAAATCAACAGTAAGCCATTTTATTTTGCAAGTAATGTAAGATGAGTTTTGTATTAGTGTTTTGGTATTGTAGTTTGTGTTATATCTATAGTATAAAACATGAATACAGGCTATCGTCGACATTTTTAGGCGCATTCAGATACTTTTTGGGGGGGGGGGGGGGGGGGTCAGCCCTATCGTCGCAATAGTGGAGGATTTTTCTGTATAGTAAAACAATTTCATGTGTTTTGTTGTTGCGAAGACTATGGAGCCAATGACGCTTGAGGCGGCGGCTGCTCATCGGTCTGAAAACGGCAGCTTTTCAAACTCTCTCATGTCGACGGACTTCGTCACGCTCCGCGCCATCGTTCCTCCGTACATCATCGCCGTGTCCGTGGCGGGCCTCGCCTTGAACGGCTTCGTCCTGTGCGTTTTCCTCGCTCACAAGGATCGCCTGACCGTGGCTGAGGTCTACCTGGGGAACTTGGCTCTGGCCGACTTCGCGCTCCTTTGCGGCCTCCCCTTCTGGGCCGCCAACATCCTCAACGGCTTCGACTGGCAGTACGGCGACGCCTTGTGCAAGTTGGTCAACGGCGTCATGATGGTGAACCTCTACACCAGCGTTTACACTTTGGTCATGATCAGCGTCGACCGCTACTTGGCGATCGTGATGACCATGCAAGCGAGGTGGCTGCGACGAACGCGGCACGCCAAGATCATCTGCGTGCTCCTCTGGCTTTTCGGGCTCTCGCTCAGCATGCCGACCACGCTGCACAGGAAGGTGATGTACTTTGAAGAATTCCAGATGACATCCTGCGTGCTGGACTACAGCCACGGCAGCTCGTGGAAGTTAGCCAACCAGGGCCTGCTGAATGCCGCTGGCTTCGTCGTCCCTGCTCTGGTGATCGTCTTCTGTAGCAGGGCTATCGTTAAGGCTTTGGGACAGAGGAAGGAGAGCGTCGGCCTTCGGGATGTTAATGACGCGAAGGCCTCTGTGCTGTTGTACGCCATCACTCTGCTGTTCATCCTCTGCTGGGGGCCCTACCAGGTCTTCACCTTCCTTGACACGCTCTGCGACATCCACGTGCTGGACGTCACGGCGTGGTCCCACGCTCTGGACGTCGGGGGGCAGGTCTCGGCCTATCTCGGCATCCTCAACAGCGCCCTCAACCCTGTGCTCTACGTCCTCGCCGGGCAGTACTTCAGGAAGAAAGTTAGCGCCATTTATCGGACGGCTCTGCGACATCGCAGAGGATCGGACAAGACCACCTATCAGCGCTCTGTCGTCTCCACTTACATTCACAGACCTGAGCAGATTAAGCCTGTTGTCATATAGGAAGATTATGATGTTTATATGGTATGGTAATATAAACTGTATGTAAGATATGATGTAATATCATATAATATCATAATACGGTTTAATATGGTATGATGTATAGCAGGGGTGTCAAACGTAGTCCTTGGGCCAGAATTGGCCCGTCAGGATTTTTTTCAAGAAAATTCTGTTGCTAATTTGTCCACCGGAGGGCGCACTCACAAGCACTTTCAACGACCACTTACCACTTAAATGATATTCAGAAATCAGATGTTCCTCAGGATTTGATATTGATGCACTTGTCAAGGATAAAAAGATGCCAAGTTTCAGGAGCAAAGTCAGCCTACTTATAAAATGCTGTGCTAACTTTGAACTCTGAAGAATACCGTTCTGTGAAAATTAATACCTCCTGTTGAAATATTTTAAGAGACTGAATATTGCCCAATATCTGTTAACAGCTTCAGTTCAAATCATTTTTTTTTTTCATGCACTGCCACAACTTGTGTGTATTTTTTTTTTTGTATACATTTTGGAGGCGGATGGAGTCGCGGGACAACTGCACCCTCATTTTGAAAAGTTCCCACTTCAGTTTGTATGGTCGGATGAGTTAGTTGAGGTTGTCAAGCTTTCCCGACGGATGTGGAAGTTTATGAAAATGATTTCTAGATCATAAGTTGTTTTATAAAAGGTACATACAGTATACAGATCCACTGTGGTCTGTAAGTTGCACGTGTAAATGAAAACACTGATCCATAGCATTGTTGAAATTGCACTGGTTCTAAATAAATTTCAGACTTCTGATATGATTTGAAACAAGATAATAATCAATCTGAATATTTTTTACATTTTTAAAACGTACTTGTAATTATTTACACCCCCAAAAAAGTGAACATTTTGCAATTGTCGGCATTTACAGCTTATTAGGCCACGATTAATTGACCAGCCCTCTTGAGATCAAATTGGGGTGAATGAATGTGAACTAAAATGAGTTTGACAGCCCTGATTAATTGTACGGTATTATATGATATATGTTTTGTATGGCGCAGTACAGTTCTTCACTGCTGCATGTGTATGCTGTGCAGCACTTTGACCACTTGGGGGCGCTGCAATCTTACACCTAGCACAAAGCGTAGAAAAAGTCTTGCTAGTGATTTGCATCGGCGACATGTCACCGAGTTAAAAAAAATGAAAAAATAAATAAATAAACTTGTCACCGAGTATGACATAAATAAAACACGATGCAATGCAATGTAACGTAACGTCCAAAATCGACCATGTATTTATGTAAGGGATAAATATCGCAACATATATATATAATACAGACAGCAGAAAAACTTGGGCCCAATCCATACAGAAACAGAGCCGATTTTTTTATTCTCTCTTTTTTTTTAAGTTTCTTGTTAACATGGAATTGTTTAAGGAAATGTGTGTCTACACACACACACACACACACACACACATACAAAAGAAAACGCTGAAACATTGTAGCGTATATGCCAGCCCTGAAGTGGCACTGTAACGGTGCCACAAAAGTCCCCAGAACAGAGTATAAGAAGCCTTAGCGAGTTAGCGTTCTACAACAACATTTTCACAACAATGGCGAGGAATGGGAAGCGAGCAACAAAGGCTACATTTGTGTGGACTGACGACGTACTACAGCTTGTTTTGGAACGAAAGCCCAGATTACCGACAAGGTAAACAACTTCTAACACAGTAATCCACCATTATTGTCTTAAATGTTGGCGGTGTTCGCGCACAGTCACGCGAGAACTGGTGCGACTACGTCATCGTCTCAAGAAAGTTATGTATTCGTGCACTTATGCATTCATGTTAACCGTTTTTTTTTTGTCTTAAATATTATTTTGTGGCTCCCAAAACGGGACGTATTTTGATGTGGGCGGGGCCTTTGAGTGAAATGCAAATCCAGTGTGTATTGAAATGAGTGAGGGTCCCGGAACACTCCAGGTTGTTGGGGACAAGTGATAGTTACACACAAGTTGAGAGTTTTTGTTCCTAGACGAATTTGGAAATGAAGATCTATTGGAGCAACAGGTACAGCAATGATCACGTCGCTTCTTCTACTTAATTGAAATCAGCCATGTTGATATCTGAAGTAAGTAAAATAAAAACAATTATATTAATCTCTTAGTTACGATAAATAAGGATGTTGACCACATCAGCTTTAAACAGGACGGGGCCTGCTTTCTTGTCACAACACTTGAAAAAGGATTTACTAATGCACACGAGAACTGCTGGGGTGTATTTTGTTGAATCGTTACATTAGTGGTTAATGCAATCAAGCAGTTAGATTAGTAAAAGGGCGGACGGAACCAGAGTAGCCTGAAAAATGTCTGCACATAATTTCGAGAGTGGCACCGTCTAGTGGACATTTATAGGAATGGCCTTTTGTCAAATAAACTGGATCCAATAAATAAAGTGTAAGCCATTGAGCCTCGGGCCGTCTTCCAATTTTTTTTTTTTACCCTTTTATTTTGTCTGTGGCCATTTTTGGCCACGGACAGACATAGGCTGTAATTTTTATTTTTTATTTTTATTTTTTCTCATTTTACTGAATAAAATCTTTATCAGTTCTTGTAATGGTTATATGACAATTATTTTTCAGCCCTTCAAATTCCAATTTATTTGCACAATGTGCAACTTGGAAAACTACCTTGTATATCTCTGTATTCTCAGTAGGCCTACTGCCTATTTTTCTTATATTGTTAATAGTTTTTTAAATTCCCTTTAATTGCTGTTCTTTTATTTATTTATTTATTTTTTTCACTTTGTTGGCTGCCGGCCAGTGGCGGTTCTCGGAGGTTCGGAGCGGGGCCGGGGAGTGCCCCCTGAACATTGTGCCTGAAAACATGAAACAAAATGAAAACCAACAGGTGAGTAAAACACAGACAACTATTTTTACAGGGAAATGCAAAACACGTCTAACATTACGTTTGACACGTAATTACCACATGTATAAAATGGCACTAGGCATGTCGGGAAATCTGCATCCAATTCTCCAGGCACTACAGTGCGTACTGTAAAGATGAAATTATTATTGCACCGACGCCAAAGGCCGCACTAATGCATGTCGTTCAAGTTCCATATTCTAGTGGGATCCTTTAGTGCGTTTTGGTGAAAACTCTACCACAAACTTACCATTCACCACCTAGCAAGAGGCAATCGGAACCACGAAAAAAATTACTACGAACTACAGTATAAAGGACATACTTCTGGTCAAAAATGGTTGTTTGTCAACTTCATGGAATATAATAGCAACCTGGCAGAGCAGGCGTTAATGTGATCGTGAGTTAATTGCATGCTTCTGGCTGACGTTGGTTCACCTTAGCACAAGACAAAACCAAGCAAGACCGGTTCAGTAGCCTATTAATATAAATGTTATTTATATAGGTCTTATGTGTTGCTAAAATGTTATGTATTCCTCTCCACTGCTGTTTGTTGTCTTCAAAAATAGGAATATGTCATTCATAGAAGTTGTCGAGTTTCAGCTAATTTACAATCCGGTCAGGCTTTAGAATAGAGTGAAATAATGAATTTTTTTTTGTTTTTTTAAATACCATTAATAGGTCAGCTTAGACAGGGTGTGTGTGCGTGCATGTGTTTAAAACTAAATCTGCCTACCTACCAACCAATTTTTTGGGGGTGTAATGGTGATTATTGCTGCTGTGACAATCTAATTTCCCTCATGGAATGAATAAAATATCTAACCTAATTGATATATTTAAAAAGCTGATGTTGAAAATTACAAAATCAGACAAATCCCCACACTTGGGAAGTTCCATTACATTTGCATTACCACAGGTAAAATAGTTCATAAAAAGAAAGCAGGTTGGACACAAATGGCCAACATAGAGCCCAGAGGGTAAATGTTCCTTTTTTCTTTTATACCTGGATGTAAACAAACATAATTTATACCCTCGGCATTACACGCGTGACACTTCCTAACGAGAAAAGGCCCCGTTGTGGACCATGTGCTGTGCCATGTGAGCGCTCCCTCCTCCTTTCCCTTTTTCCATCTAGCCATCCGTTTCACATAATGTGCTTCACCTCAATAACGGCAAAAGAACCTGCATCAGCACAACCCGGTGGCCCCCAGTCTCCATGTTTTAGTCTTTGTCACCTTTCTCTGTCCTTGGCTCTTCTGCACACATCCATCTTGTGGAGATAGAGATAAGTGAGGATCAATAGGTTTTTGTCTTTCTGATAAATGAAGTGTTATCTGCACAGGTGACCATGATCTGTCTATTGAAATTCATCTTATTTAAGGTAACAACGATGGGCAAAAAGTATGGCTGAAAAAAAACAAAACAGATGGGCAAATATAGCAAGCAGGAGGCATGCGATGAAAAAATTACATAATACAAACTAATAATAGCATCACTCAGTTTTATGCATAGCATCAGCTTTTATATTACATTGCGTTTACCTTTTGTGATTCGTGACTAAATTCTCTTTCATAATTCTATTTTGTCACAAGTTGGCTTTTGGCATTCACATTTTCAAGAAATGTATTTTAAAAAATCCCACACAGTTTGAAATGATTTGTTTTTAACAATTGTTTTAAAGTATTATATGTATATGTTTCATAGTGTTACGGTTTTTCTCAGTTGCTTCGGTACATTTCTCAAATCATCCTCGACATTTGCAAAACGGTGAATGCATTTCTCGAAACAAATCGTACAAAAAGCAAAACACCATTAATCTCCTTTCTCAAAATGGTGTCTTTCTCATAATCGGTTCATCTTTTAAAAGTAGATCTGTGTCAATGAACATGTCAGTGCCAGCAGAATGACAAGTCGTTGTGTACGGATAAGACAAATTGCTTATTGTGTGTAATTGTGTATGCTCGAAGAATGTTCTGATGTAAAGTATAGCTAGTTTTTTTTTTTTTTTTTTTTTTTTAGAACAATTGTTTTAAATTGTAAGTTACATCTTAGTGTATGTGGGAGATGATTCTCATTTACGGTTTTACTGTTTGTACTGTAACTTGTTGACAGACCATCTCATTGCGCAACACAAAGGATGGTATAGTATTATTAAAACCCAATATTATGACGCCTATTGTTATGATGCCCTCTCTTGTAGGGCTTTGATGTATAGAACTACAGCAAATTAACTCATTCACTGCCAGCCCTCCCAGTTAACATGGATATTTGACTTCTAAAGCCGTCAATGGCAGTGAATGTGTTAATAGGACACGCTCAAGCTCTTCTGTAGAATTTGATGTGAAGCATGCTGAGCTCCTGCAGGCCAACGTCTCACACTTGCTTCCTCAGCATGTTCATACCTCTTCTTCCTCCTCCTGCTGCTGCTGCTTCTTCTTCTGCTCCCAGATGGGAGGGAGGGGTAGCTAACACTTTTTACCTACAGTAATATACGGTAAATAATATATCACATAGAGGGCAGCACGGTGAGTTAGCAGAGAACATGTCTACCTCACAGTTCCCTGAGGTTCTGGAATCGAATCATGGCTCCGGGATCTGTGTGGAGTTTACGTGTCCTCCCCATGCTTGCGATGGTTTTATCCGGGTACGTCCTCCCACATTTAAAAAAACAAAACAAAACAAAAAAACACGTATGCTGGGTTCATTAAAGACTCTTATATTAAGGCTTAAGTTTGAACGTGCTAATGAGGACAAGCACTATAGAAAATGGATGGTCATATCAAGTGTAAAAAGGAGTTAACAATTGTTAAAAAAAAACCTACCAAAATCTTAACTTTAATAAGTGCTAATGTGGCGACTCTTCACCTACATTTCACTATATATTTTTCATGTTGTTCTCCGTAAAAAGTGTCATAAGAAGCCGAAGAAAAAGCGAAGCATGCAGATAGTCCTTTGATGATCGTTGAGCGGAGGTCACGTGATTTTTGGAGGTGTCTTTTCCCCCGATGTTTTGCTGTAATTTTAAATTCTACGGCTTCAGGGAATCACAAGTCTTATTTTGTACAATTTTTAATTGTTGCATAAGTGTAAAATGTTGATCACTATTTAAAAAAAAAAACAAAAAAAACTCAACTGCAGTGTTGGATCAAATTCTCAATGACTATGCTTCTATAGGCTGCTCTGTCTTTTGAAGTACGTTTTGCCAAAAAGTCCCCAACAAAACTAATTGTCTATGCATATTAATATGATTTTTTTTACTTTAAATGTTTTTTTGTCTACAGCGTGATTGAAAAGTAACTCCCTATTTTAAAATACTTATTTATTCATATTCATTCATATTCATTTTTCTAATTTTTTTGTGTGTATGTTCCATGATGTATGGTAATTAAATCTATGTTCTTGTTTTCTTTTCAGAGCGATTATTTTGTTTAAAAGTTGAAAGCCATACAAAAATGGCTGGATTGTGTGATTCCATCCCACAAGAGTTCCTTGTGAAATCCGTTAATGTGGTTCCCAGGTGACTTGAGAAACTGGTGGCTAATGCTGGCGCCCATATCAAATTTTAAATAAAACTCCATGCAATACACTTTCTTCTCATGTTCATTTCTTGTAAGAATTATAGTTCAGAAATAAATAAAGTGCTTAAAAATAGGGACTGACTTTTCAATCACCCTGTATATGCGATTAGCTGGCGATGAGTCCAGGGAGTACTCTGCCTCTCTCCCAAAAGTCAGCTGAGATAAGACTCCAGCTCACCCACGACCTGAATGAAAGTATAGAAAATGGATGGATGAAACGGACGTTGCATAGCTGCTTGTTATCATATAAATGTAGACTTGTTTTGTTTCATTTTCTTACAGTGGTAAACTTCTTTTTGCATTTGCTTAACATTTTAAGACGTGTGGAAAATAAGATAAGTGAGCCCCTGAGGTCGTATAATTCGGAAGAGTGACCCAAACGTTGGGAGGTAAACAAGACCTTGAAACTTCTTTCAGTGGTACTTGGTGTAAAAGGTTTGAGAACTACTGCTGTAACGGATTAACTTCCTTTATATCCTATGGGATTTTTATTTTTTTTCCCGCGCATAATCCGAACAAATGGGAGGTCGAACAGTAAGAGGCGCAAAACAAGCCATGATGAGATGCGTGTTCACAAAGCGGACGTGTGCAAGAGATGGCGCGAGATGTTCCAAAATGAAAGAGGGGTCACGTCCACCTTGGAGAAAGACACACACACACACACACACAATTTATAACCATCTCACTCCCACTGATTCATTTGTTTTGTGGTGCTGCCAGCTGGCTGCACACATTTGGACGCACGTGACTGCGGGCATGCACGGACCTCAGGCTAATTATAAAATCAGGATTTTGTGTCTTTCAGGGAAAAAAAGATGCATCAAATGTCAAAATAATCAATAAATAAGACAAAAATACAACAAAAAAACCTTGAATCCTGCAGAGGTGGTGTGGGCCCTTGTTGTGAATGAATGACATACGTTGGGAGCTTTACAGACTGTCACTCTGTCCTTATTCCCTATATTGAAGGACAAATTAGAATTGGCAACTAGATAAAATAGACTATTTCACATATGTGATTAGAGTACTTATGAAGGTCACAATTTAATTTCCCATTCTTTGATTTGATACGAGGGTGGCACGGTGGTCGACTGGTTAGAGCGTCAGCCTCACACTTCTGAGGACCCGGGTTCTATCCCCGGCCCCGACTGTGTGGAGTTTGCATGTTCTCCCCGTGCCTGCGTGGGTTTTCTCCGGGCACTCCAGTTTCCTCCCACATCCCAAAAACACGCATAAATTGGAGACTCTAAATTGCCCGTAGGCATGACTGTGAGTGCGAATGGTTGTTGTTTCTATGTGCCCTGCGATTGGCTGGCAACCAGTTCAGGGTGTACCCCGCCTCCTGCCCGATGACAGCTGGGATAGGCTCCAGCACGCCCGTGACCCTAGTGAGGAGAAGCGGCTCAGAAAATGGATGGATGATTTGATACAAATCATAACTGCTACAAGCCAAACCTTATGTCCTCGTAAAAGGATACTGTGCATTTTCGAAGGTAAAACATCTTTCTCCATTTTGAGTTTGTGGTCTTTGTATCCCAAAGTCACAAAATTTGGAGTTACATATTTTTCATTGGACTTTTTTTTTTCTTCTCATAATGAATTCCCTAATTGTTTCTGTAAGATATAGCAGTGCAATGAATACAGATATTTTTCTTCTCAATACCATTTAAATGATAAACCTTAAACTTGCTCCCAAAAAAATTAAACAGTGATCCTAGAAATATAAAGTCCAAGTTTAATTTTTAAAAACCTTTCACCTGATGGATCTATAGAATCGGCCTCACATTGTAAATGTTATTGAGATTCTAGTGGTTCGACAAATGTGTAATAGCTGCTGGTTAGAGATAAAAACAAATGTAAGATGATACTGTGTTGACATTTACATTTCTTTTGCCATATTTATTAGCCAAAAAGAAGAAAAAAAAAAGGCACTGGATACATTTAATGTGAAATTTTCATAAAATGTTCACAACAAATGTTGGATCATCACAGGTTATGGTCATGAATAGGTTATAACCTTAGACTCCATTTGTCTGTAAATGTGCTCTTTAGAATGCCAATAATTAATTTTAAATTACATTTAAATGTGTTCTGCGGTAATGACGGTACCTTTTTGTTCCATGTAAATACATTAAAAATGGTCCAGTACTGGGATGGGCTTGTAAATATTTTTCCTTGATGAATCAATTACTTAATGAATGGTAATGTTATATTAATTTTAGATGGAAAGTCAGCAAATTAATGGAGTTTAATTCTTAAGGATCAGTTAATGGACTAATTGATTATTATACCCATCCCAGGTCCAGTATTACACATATTGGTGAATTAGACTGTTTATGAAGAGGTGGACAATTTACAACAATACAAGTGCTCCGCTGATGTCGAAAAGAAATCATTTTAAATAGGCAAAAACATGCTCAGTGAGGAGGCGGCACGGTGGACGAGAGGCGGCATGGCGGCCGACTGGTTAGCACATCTGCCTCGCAATTCTGAGGACCCGGGTTCAAATCCGGGCTCACCTATGTGGAGTTTGCATGTTCTCCCCGTGCCTGTGTAGATTGTTCCCGGGTACTCTGGTTTTCTCCCACATTCCAGAAACATGCATTAATTGAAGACTCTAAATTGCCCGTAGGTGTGAATGTGAGTGGGAATGGTTGTTTGTCTATGTGTGCCGTGCGATTGGCTGGCGACCAGTTCAGAGTGTACCCCGCCTCTCGCCCGAAGATAGCTGGAATAGGCTCCAGCCTGCCCGCGACCCTAGTGAGGATAAGCGGTATGGAAAATGGATGGATGAATGGTCGGTGAGTACAAAAATATGGTTACAAAAAGTAAGTGGCCATCAATCCTGATTTCTTTCCATCTCAATTATGAAAGAAGTGCATTTCTTTGGAAAAACACACAACTCCATGCACAAGCAATATGGCTGATTAGCATGATGTAGTTTACAGTCACTTAGTGTGTGTTCATTGATCCTAGCCCTCTCCCACTGCCCACAATTTCTTTAGCAGCAATCCAAAAATACACAAGGCGTTACATGATGACAGAGCGGGAATCGATAATGTCCCGATAAGATGAATGATGGTGTAGATTTCATGTCCAAGTCTTTTTTTGGAAAGTCTTATTGAGCATAAGTAAGCTAGGTAGCCAGCAAGCTAACACCGTGATGAACGCCAAAGGAAAAAACATCAGCGATGAGGTATTGAGACTACAGACTCTGTCTCTTCGGTTTTGCTTTGTTTAGTTTTTTTGGCAACAGATTTTGCTTCCCGTGATTTTATGGCACGATGACAGAGATTCCCGGGAGCAGCTCCAAGCTAACTGAGGAAATGGAAAAGGCACATTATTTTCGACGTATGCCTAATTGACTTCCACAAAAAAGTAGGGGTTGCAAAGGCTTGTCACTGGGGTGAGACACTCCAAAAAAATTTTTGTACCTGTGACTGTAAATGGGTACAATTCTTTTAGACTATATTTTGAGGGGCAGGAGTGGACTCCTTATGAAAGGCTTTATCAGTCTGTCTGATGAGTTTCTCCAGCAAGCAGCTAATAGTTCTGGTTTTTGACAGTTCGGGTATGTAAACGTTGACCTTGGAACTCTCGTTGGAGTTCAGAAATTATTCTAGTGGGGTATGATTCTTTTAAATGCACCTCAAGGGGCAGGAGTGGGCTCATTCAGCCGGTCTATGTCCCTCCGTCTGATAAGCTTCTCTACGGAACAGGTAATCATTCTCGTTCTGGACAGTTCCCGTATGCGCCTGTTGGGCTAGGAGTGCTCCTCGGAGTCCAGAAATTTCCCCAATGGGGTACTATTCTTTGAAATTGTACCTCAGAGTGAAACATGGATTCAAAATGATAGTCTGTATGCCTCTGTCTGATGAGTTTCTCCAGCAAACAGCTCATCAGTCTGGTTTCGCAAAGTTCTGGTATGCATCCGTTCATGATTTCTGGACTCCTTTGAGTCCAGAAATCATCTCAATGGGGTACAATTCTTTTAGACTGTACCTCAAGGGGCATGAGTAGACTCCTACTGACAGTCTGTACCCCTCCATCTGATGAGTCTCTTGCGAGAAAACCTAATTGTTCTGGAGTTTAGACAGTTCTGGTATGCACCCATTCAACTTGGACCGCTCCATAGAGTACTGTGACAGGTTTGTCAAACTGGTGTTCCTCTCTTTCATCTCCCGGTTTTCCTCATTCAGCTCACCATCTTCTTGCCCTCCCTCACCCCGCTCTTCATCAACCAGGGCGTTCCCGTTACTAACGCTAACGCTGGCTCGTCGAGCGTCCCCGGGGATGTTCCTACGGATCTCACGGTTTTTGCTGCGCCTGGCCAGCTTAGTGAGTGAGCCGAAGCGCATGTTGAAGAGGTTCTCCTCCGACGAGGATGCCGTTTGCGGCGTCTGCTCACTGCCACGGTGCTCATAGGGCTCGCAGGCGCCCTTCAGCCGCAGGTTGTTCAGCTTGGTGTCGATGCTCTCCTGGGACGAGGTCTTGAAGGGGCCAGCATCTAGGCTGGCGAAAACGGCCCTTTTCTCGGGCGACAACATGTCCAAAGAGTGGGCCCGCTGCTCCAGGCCCAGTTGGCGGCGCTCCATGCTGCGGATGGTGGCAGCCCTCTGGAGCTTGTCGTGGATCTCGACGCTCAGACGCCGTCGTGTCTCCCGGAACTCAGCTCGTACATTCGCCTTCCATTCAGCTGCATGAGCTTTGAACTCTCCAACCTGGAAAAGATTTAGAAGCACTTTGTTAAAATAGTCGCTCTGGACTAAATTCCACCTATCACATTAAATTTTTGGCAAGAGAACCAGGGTACACCCTGGACTGGTGGCTATTTAATCGCAGGGCACAAGTAACCATTCACACTTACATTGACACATACAATTTAGAGTCTTCAATTAAACTTCCATACATGTGTGAAGAAACTGGAGAAAATGCTTCCAAGAACAGGGAGAACACACAAGCCTCGAGCCTTCGACTGTGAGGCTGATGAGTCCAGCCATTTTCTCCACCCCTTCTATATCCCGGTCAGGGTCATTGTAGGGATTGGAGTCTATCCTAGCTGATTTAGGGCGGACTACACCGTGCATCGGTTGCAAGGTGATAGTGAATGAGCATCGAGTGGAAAAATATCCCACACCAGCTGCACAAAAGCCAGCTATGTGAACTACTACCCTACCAATGGGCATTTCTTCCTTGCATCATAGTGGCAAGAGTTTGGGGAAGGCATTTTTCTGTTTTTGCATGACTGGACAAGGTACAGAGAGGCAAGCTTGGATGACTTTAGTGTGAAACATCCTGAGAGTCACCCGTCCATTGATTGTGTACCGTTTATTCTGTTCAAGGTGAGCTGAAGTCTATCCCAACTGACTTTGGGCGAGAAGGATGGTATACCTTGGACTGGTGCCCAGTAAACCACCTTTCAAACCTGAAGACAATTTAGTGTCTTCTTAAGTTAACCTAACATGCATGTGGAACGGAATCATAGTACCCAGAGAAAACCCACGCAAGGGTAGGGGGAACATAACAACCGAGAAACTGCGACTGTGAGGCTTTGATGACTTTAGTGTAGAACAGTGTGAGACCCCTGACACCTTTGGGATGAATGAACATTTCGAGGCAGGCCTTAAAGCGCAGTAAACTCTTACTGCTACTCTACCTAGTTTGAGAATTTTTCCTCCCTTCCGATTAAAGTCAGCAAATGCCCAGTAGTCTGCTAGCTCTGAAAGATTATTCTGAGCCATTATCATGTGGTGTTGCGTGTGTTGTTGTTTTTTTCCCTCCTCGCGCTGCTCAAAAAACAGTTGGTCTGCCAATCATAAACGTTAAACCTGTTCAATATTTACAGTATGATTGCAAATACCTTGTGTGGTCAACACCAACTTCGGCTGAGCCACTGATTTTGTTCTGATTGTGACGTGAAACGCAACAATGGCCAATTACGAAGCTTGCTGAAGCTCGTGCTGTTGCCAGACACAAATACAGAAGTCACTATTTGTATTGAGTGTTTGTATAACATTTCTCAAGCCATTCCCCACAATACAAATGACGAGACGAAAACTGCAATGTAGTTAGCAGATAAAGTAACAGATAGCCTAGTGTCTTCTATTTTCTTCTCCCATGACACTTTTTCTTTTTTATTACTGGCAGTCTGTTTTTTTTTTTCTTTGTCCTGTGTAGGGTCGCTCACATTTTAAAAATAGGTTAGTATATGTACACCATTTAAGGAACCAACGCATGATAGTTTTGTCCATAGAGTGTGGTGAGCATGTCATCGAACGAGCCCTACCTCTTCTTTGGTCTTCTTGGATAGCACTCGAAGCCAGTCTCCGATCATGCTGAGGACTGCCGCAAAGTAGGCCAAACCCACCAAGATCCAGAACCACACCAGAGGCTTGTACCACTTCCTGTAGTCAATCCTGCGGTTACCGCCTGGAACAAAAATAAAACAATCAGTCAGGATGGAGTTAATGATTGCGAGCACACATCAGGTTGGATACAAACCCGCCACGTAGTCCCCGATCCCCACTGTGGTGAGAGTGATGACAACAAAGTAGATGGCTTCCAGCGTGGTCCAGCCCTCGATGTGTTTAAAGATGACAGCTGGCACAGTGACAAAGACGATGCAACCGGCAAAGATAAAGAGGATGGTGGACGTCACCCGGATCTTCGTCTGGCTGATCTGTTTGTGTTTTTGCTGTTGGGGGGGTTAATGGTATAGAACACTGTAAGCCTAACGAGTGCATCGTTCAACCGGACAATGTGATGATATTTCAATACTTGCAACTCACCCTGAAGATCTTCTCCACTCTCAAAATACTTTTCACAAAGATGGTGCCCAGTTGATCTCCAATCCCAGCCAACAGGAATCCAAAAAGAGGGATGCCGAAAATGGCATAAAGGATGCAGAAGATCTTGCCACCCTCTGTGCTGGGAGCGATGTTTCCGTAACCTGAAGACACGTCAGAAATTGCAGACTGCCATTTTGACACAGTCAAAGAAAGGATGAACGGATTCTGCCTTTGATCAGCTAACATTGGCCTTGCTGACAAGCTAATAAAATGCAATAAAACCCTAATAAGGCCATCTAAAGGTCCTCCAAATGAAGGAAATGAGGAGGTGGGTGGAGAGCTATTAAGACTAACATGATGCCCTTACGCAACATCATTAATAGAAGCTCTTATGTAACGTTCCTGGAGGAAAGGGTCAGCGCTAAATAAGATCACAGAAAGTCTGTAATTGTTGTCCTCAAGGGAAAAGACATATGTTACTGTCAAAGAGAGGTTGTGACCTCCGTATGTTCAATAACAATGACTTCAGCCATATTGATAACCCGGATTTCCCACTTGTGTTGAGCCCAGCAGGGGTGAAGGTTAGTTTGCATGTTTGGATGGGCAAATCCTGATTTGGTTTCCATTTTCACTGGTTAGTTGAGATGGTGAGAGAGTAACAAAAGATACACAAAAACATCATCCGCCATCAATCGTGCTACAGAAATATACAAAAATCAAATGTACAATTACAATAAAGCTGTGTATTGTTTTTTTCATGAATAAAGTTGTAATGTTCCAAGAATAAAAATTTCATATTATGAGAGAGAAAATGGAAATTTGCGAGAATAAAGTTATATTTTTTAACTTAGAGCAACTTACAGTAATTGAAACAAGTCACTGTTAAGAAATTAAAGTGGCATTTTACATGCAAAAAGTTCAAATGTTACAAGACTAGAGTGTAATGAGGGAAAAAAATAGCAATTTTGTTTTTCTTTTACAGAAAGTTTTTGTGTAAAAGTTTTTCTTCTGAGATTTGTTTTTTACTTTTTGATGTGTATGTAATATGATAAGAAAATCCAGTTATGAAACTCACTGTTAAGAGAAAATCCAGTTATGAAACTCACTGTTAAGGAAAATGCATATGCATTCTATATTTGACGCACCACAGACAAGAGTGTTGTTAACAACCTTGCCAAATTTGAATGATTTAAAAAATAATAATAATAATAATCGCAACAAAAGTAGGTTTCAAAATAAGGGAAAAATCAATTCGTTGTCTCTGTTCTCAAAGTAGCAGAACATTGTTTTGTGGCAAGAAATTGACTTTTTGGGGTGAAAATGTCATTTTTGAAGCAAAGTAGTACTTTTTTTTAATGGCAAAATATTGAATTTCAGTGTCAAAATATGAATATTTTTTTTATGGTTGAAATACAGGTATGCTATCCATAAGGCGATGTTTTTAAGGTACCGATGGTCGTGATGACGGTTCCGGCGAAGAAGAAGGCGCTGCCAAGGTCCCAATAGCTAGAGTTGTAGGAGGTGTCTCCTATGGGACTGACCCCGGCACTCACAGCGTCGATAGAATGCTGCAAACACACACAAAAAGTGCATTTAGTTTTATTTACAACAACTCGTGTGCACGGTAACAAGTGAACATTCACGACTTCTTTATGCATCCGTAACATTGCACTGTATTGCGCATCGAGAGAAAGAAAACACATTGCGGCTTTACGTTCATTGTGTCGTAATTCACTGTTGTGCTCCATGATGGTGCCATAAAATCTCCATCTTCTCTCTCACTAGTGTTTTGTGTGAATTCTTTGTTTCGCTGTCTCCATGGCGACATGCACTTTCTCTCGCCTCAGATTTGAAAAGAAAACTCCCTCAAAAGCTGTTCATGAGCCAACGCTCCTGGTGGTGTGATGATAATGCACAAACCCATTTGGAAAGGAATAAGACATGCAGTGTTAGTAGAATACTAATAATTTTTGGGTTACTTGGAAAAACATTTCAGATGATTCTTAGCTCTGCTCTTTAGTTTCTAAACTGTTGCTGTTTTCTGGCCAAAAATGGCATTTTAGTGGCGAAAGGATGCATTTCTATTTCAAAATATTGTGTTCTAATGGCAATATATTGCATTTTCATATGGAAAATATTGTGTTATAACTAACTTATGTGGCAAATATATGTGTGGCAATGTCTTCTATGTCTAAAATAAAACATTTGTAGCAATTAAAAAATTACACCAAGATAAATCATTTTTAAACTTTTTTTCCAATGTGACCGAAAATGTACTCAATTGTGTGTGTGTGGGGGGGGGTCCTTTTGAGGGGGAAAGTAAAAATAAACAGACATAATGTGGTTGCATAAGCGCGCACACCATTTTGGAACTGGGGATATGGCTGTGTTCGGAATTAACCAGTTCTCTTCAAATTCATGTTCAATGGGAATCAGCACACACCTACCGCCATTTAATGTTCCTCTGATTAACCCCAAATCACAAAAGCCTGGCCTTTAAACGGGGGTGTATAGACTTTTTATATGCACTGTGTGACATTTTAATGGTAATATGGTGCATTAAATTCTCGTGGGGAAAGATTGCGCCTTTGTGGGTAAACACTGAATTTTTGTGCTGGTATATTCTTGTGATAACGCGCTTGAATGTACTACTGCTCCCCCATTCAGCGCCGCCCCCACACATCATGTGCAAGCTTTTTGAAAGCAACTGCATTATGAAATATGCATCTACTCTCGTGACATACTTTTCAAAGCAGAGTGACTGACCACTTCTGACGCGTATACTACTTATTGATAGTACTACACGTGTTCACATCAAATCCATCCTTTTTCTAACGAACTCATTTGCATACCTATTGTCAGCCATCACAAATATCTAATTAAATTCCGAATAACCTATTTCTAGAGTGCTGGGATGGCTATAAATAGCTGTGCAGTTTGTCTGAATACTTTATGAGCTGTTCTATTTATAGCCCTCATCTGTTTGCCAGCCAACATGGTGCGGCATTGAAGACGTGGAAAATTCACTGTAGCGCACGTGCATTGTGCAGGCACGAGGACTCCTGAAGGACCCTTTGTTTTTTTTTTTTTTTTTCTTTTGGGGGGGTGGGGTGGTTCTACACACACTACATTCGACTTCCACATCTTTCTGGTCCACAACATTGGCATCTCACCCTTCCCAACCTGCTCCCTCAAATTGCTTTAAATGCATTTATGTAAAAAAATAAAATAAAATTTGGTGTCAAAATGTGGCACTGTTGTGGAAAAACATTGCACTGTCTTTGGGGGAAGACTGCCTTTTTGCGACAAAAGCATTTATTTAAGGTTTGTGACAAAATATCACTGCTTTTTGAGGAAAAATATTGCATTTTTGTAGATTGCATTATTGTGTGGAAAATATTGCACTGTTGTATCAAAACTTACATTTTTTTTTGTCAAAATAGTACTTTGTTTCCCCAAAACATTTTTTTTTTGTGGCAAAATACTATGTCGACAAGAAATAAAAATGTTGCGATTTTGAAGTAAGACTACGTTTTGGGACTAGAAGTTAAGTTTTTGTGACAAAAGTGATAGCTTTAGATCTGTTCCGTGACCACACCAGTGTCTGCCATTGAAATGAAAAGAAATGCTGAAGGCAGAAAAGACAGACAGGCTTATATACTGTTCATTGAGACATCTCACCACCTCTCAGCTCATCAGTACGATAATAGTATGTCATTTTTCGCAGAGGTTAAAGCATATATGACTGTGAGTAGTTATATTGTCTGTGTACATGTGTTGCTGCGCTGTTTGTGTTCAATCCATTGCTTAAAGGGTTATAGGACACTGACATAGATGTTATTTAGAATTAAGCTAGCGGACTGAAATGTTAAACTATGTGGTGGTTTTAAATACAAGGTGTAATTATCTTTGCCAAAGTGCTGCTTATTGTGAGTTGAGTTAAATTTCACTGCCACGTTCCAGCGCTTGTTTCTCAAGTCTGCGATTGCAAGTCAAACCCAAAAAATCAGCCGAACGACGGCTTGTATCTCGCAAGCTCGTAAGTCGAGTCACTCTTATCTCAAGACATTACTCTATTGCATTTTTCTGTCATTGCATTTTCGCAGCAAACCATTTACGCAGGGTTATGGAGAGAGAGTCTTTCTGGCCCACATCAGCAAGCAATGTTGGTCCCTTACCCTTCAACGCCTGCTTTATAAAAAATATTTTTTTAAAAAAGAGTGTGACACGGCGCCAAGCACTGCAGCACTTTCACTAATGTCTTTATCGTCATGCTGGCCAGATTGAGCTGCGCCGTTAGCTGCCAAACAAGATTGTCTCCTCGACTGGGAGGGCTGGTGTGAGAATGTCAGGAGCAAAAGCAAGATTATTTTTATTATGTACAAAAAAAAAAAAAAAAGATGGGGAAGGCTACCAAGATTGAACTGAATGTAAAAAATATTTGTTCAACTATACCGTTGACAAACAGCCGTTTCCACAATCTGTAGTGTTTGGCAGTCCAAGGTGTTTATGGTGAAGTCATACACAAAAGACAACAGACCTCCTGCCTATAAACAGTGAGCTCTAGTTTTTGTATGAAAACACACCTTAAAAGAAAAAAAAATTGAGATGCATGCTCTTTTTTTTTTTTTTTGAAGCAGTGATGATATCATACTTCTTTGCATTTACAATACCGTACTACACATGGTTTTGTCTTTATAAGCCAAAACATGACAAACGAAATCCTTTTGTGCGTGTGTATTATGATCTATGTTTTTGTAGACTTTGTTTTAAATAAGATTTCGGTTTTCCCTTTTTAATGTCATGTCTACTCATCAACCCTGCTCCTCGTGTCTACCAATCAGCTTCCTCCAGTCACTCGTGTCTTGTCCAGGTGTGCCTCATTGTCTCGTCATATGTCACGTTTCCCTAGTCCCATCAACTTTCCTATCGCAGTGTGGTTTTCTCCTCGCGTTTATTACTTTGAATGATGTTTTTTTGGGCTCTCTGTATTTTTTGTTTTACACATCCCTTTTATCCCTAGTTTGTAAATAAATACTTTTTATTTCTAAATACGCCTGCTCCTCTGCCTTGCTTCCTGCTCTCCTGCATTTGCGTCCACCTTTTTTTGTCCCAGTTTTCATATATAAAAAAATAAATAAAAATCACATCAATTTGGTATACATGCCCTTTTTGTGAGATGAAATAATATTTCTATTTTCAGTTGACTACAGTATGTTTTTTCTTTCTTTCTGTTGAACAAATAAACATTTTGGTCTGAAAACTCCAAAATAATCATAACATTCGGAAATGCATTGGATAGCAATGCTGTAATAATGCTAAGCATACATATACTTTTGTCTTTTTAAGGCAAAATGCTTTATTTTTGTACAGTATGTCTGTACCTTTAAAGAACTACAATTTGCATGGACATGCTTTTTACCGGACAGTGACAATCTAATACTTAAAAAAAGTATTAGCTTGCCGCAAGAATGTACTGTATAAAGTGTTATCCCAAACATGTACAAAAGTATAAAAATTCCCAAACATGAGATGCATGCTTTTTTTATTGGTTGATTTAAAATAAATGTAACTATTATTCTTTTCTGATTTAGCAACTTAAAATGTAAAATTGTTTGTTACTACTTTTGCTCGTTACTGTTTAAATAAACTGCTCTCATTGTGATGCAGTGCAGTTCTACACCACTACAAACACAATCATATAGACATCGTTCAGTTAATACCTCAATCAAAACAAAAACAAAAAAAATGTGTGCCTCATGTCATGAACAACGTCCAGAAAAAGGTTATTTGCGTATGGTGACGTAATGGTGCCGCAGGTGCGCTGAATCGTGACTCATCACTAAATGTGGCGTGTAAATAATGGCACGGCTTCTCATTGTACCACAACGTGCGTCAGCCCAGAGGCTTGTGCAGAGGCAATTATAAGGGTGAGCAACGTGGGGGACGCGCACAGTGGGTAGGTGGACGCTGAAAGAGCAAACATAAGGACAGAGGCATCGAATGTCTGTCAATGATTATTTTTTTGCAGCCATTCTTCTTCCTGAGGCTACGGTCTTCCAAACTCATCCGCAAAAAAAAACAAAAAAACAGACTGACATGAACGAGCCGCCACCGCTGAAAGAGCACGAACATGTTGGTAATGCAAGCTTCAATGGAGCAGCAGCGTGGCCTTGTATTCGGATTCAGATTTTTCCGTTTGGAAGTTCCAACAGGAAACATACAGTAAAGTGGAACCTACCTTAACTTACAAGTGCCCAACTTATGAGTTTTTTTTTTTTTCAAATTAGTGGCTGTTGCTTTGTGCTGTGAACAAAAATTCAAGTGTTTTTTTTTTTTTTTTTTTAACACCATGATGTCTATTCTGCCCTCCCTGAGCATGCCGTGCTGTGTATAGTTTGGCAAATAGCGAACAATTCTTCAAAAAGATCCCAAGTGTGCTTGCTTCAAGGTGTTTATTGCCACTCCCAGTTGAAATTTACTGTCAAACTAAACATCAAAAACAAAACAAATTACACATTTTATATTTAACCAAACCACATACCTTTGTCCTGTTAAAGTCTGCTATCTTGATGATAACACATAGGACTATGTTTTTGTGACCAGCTTAAATCAGGCGTGGTGTGTGGTGTAAATGTGCGAAGGCGAGATAGACTGGGTTTTCATAATTTGGCAGACGCGTGCAGCCTCTCATTCCCTTTTATATGTGGCGCAAGGAGTCTGGCATGGAGACATCTCTGTACAGAAGAGGACACAGTGATCCGTGCATGACTGGAGCATATAACAATACTCACATGCATGTATTCTTTCTTCTCTACGGAAAAAAAAAACTAATGTTACCACGGCTTTTGTGACGGTTACCTTTGTTTTTCATGATCATTATACTGTATGGAAGTATTTATTATACCGCCCCTTGGTAGCCAAGGCGCACACACCAGAAGGAGCAGCACACTATCCATTGAGTTTAAAAAGGGTAGAAAATCTGTTGAATTCTTTACATTCGATTAAATCATGTTATTACTGTCTGTCTTTCTACAGTACCAAAACATGTTACAAAAATGTGTTGGTTTTTTAAGGCCTCCAAGTAAAAAAATGTTGTTAAGTCCGTTTAATAAACAATGATAGCACAATAAAACTTAATGAGCATGAAAAGAGAATATTAAACTGGTTTTATAAAGTGTAATTACGCTCTGTTGGGACACGCCGAAACCGTTCCACTATTTGTGCTTATTGAAGCTCTCTACACTTTTCCTTCAGTCCTGGTAATTTACCATTTACAGTACTTTGCACTTTAACGGGCGTTCCCAGTTGGCTACTCTTAAAACTTATCAGCCCAAAATTCACTCCTACTTTGATTGCTACTCTACTTTATTCGAACGGAATTTAGCGTGTTAAAAAAGAATAACAATAAAGGTGATGAATGTCAAAGTGGCCCTTGCATCCTTCGATTGTTCTGTATGTGGCCCTTGGAGACAAAGTTTGGAAACCCCTGTGCTAACCGCTCATGCACTGTGCTGCCACTTGACGAACTCCAACTAGGGACAGACGGGCGACACGACAGTAAAATGCAATTTGTTTTGCCTATGGCAGTAATTCTCAAAGTGTGGGACGCAGACTCCCGCTATTCTATTGGGACGTGAAAGAATCCCTGAATTAAATGTTCAAACAAAACATAAAGTCCGTACAGTACATTTGCTAAGTTGAGCTCAGTTGTATTTAACTTTTAAGTACAATACATTTGCATTTACACTTTTAGAACAGTTTGTTTTTAATCTTGCTGTTATGTGCAATACAATTTAATGGAATCATTATTTAAGGACAGGCTTTTCTCTCTCTCTCTCTCTCTCGCTATTTAAGCGCAGTGTTAATTTTAAAAGTGGATAATGTTCAAGTGACTTACACTAAATATACTTTTAGGAATAAAACCACTGCCTCGTTTTTGATGAAACCTTGACGGACTACACTGCTCACATATGGGCCGAGCATATTGTCAGAGTTTGATGATCATTTAAGGATTCGCCATGAAAAAGAGGGTGAGGGGGTCTGTTCATCGCTGGTTGCGTCTTTAATTCTAGTTATAGCCGCGGTGTAATCGTTCCCTCAGCACTTGAAAGCTGTTAGTTAGCAAATAGCCTGTTAGCTTTCACTTCCTGCTGGTGTTAGACGCCCTCGCGCGTGTCTCGAATGGTCTCATTTGTCCAGCAGCTGCTTCTGGCCCCGCAGGAGGTCTCCAACTCCTGACTTGCGTGGTGAATAATTGATTCCCTCCGGACTCCCTCCCCGCCAAACACGCCACACTAAAGGTTTTCATTTCCTTCCTCCGCCTCAGCAAGTGGAGATGCTATCATTGATTTCTCCAACAAACTCTGGCTGGCTTCTCTTTTTGTGGCCCTGAGGTTAGTGAAGAAGAGGAATGGATGCTTGTGTGGGTGAGTGGGGGAAAAAAAAAAGACAGACTAAAATGCACCAGTGCTGGAGACGTTAACATCAAATGGGATTGTTCTAACGGAAAATGGGCCAGTCCAAATTGTATGTGCTTGGTTCCCTCGTCGACGGGGTTATTCCAAGTTTAAGAGGATGTCAAGGGAACATAATTATTTTATTATTAGTCTATCAAGTGAGTGCATATTACAGTTGAACACAACCAGAATCTTCTGGAAGAATACGCGTCGAAGGAACATGGTGGACTAGTGGTTAACACGTCTGCCACGCAGTTCAGAGGCTTGGCGTTGGAATCTTAGCTCCAGCTCCACCTGTGTGGAGTTTGCATATTCCCACTTTTGCATTATTTGAGGTAAAGTAACGAGGACTGCTGTAGAAAGTGGATGGATGGATTCCTCAAAAGCCAAACAAAACTTGGAGATCAAACATCAATGCAAAGACCTCAGCGCGGGTGAATTGAGGTGTCAAACTCAAGGGCCATCACGTCATGTTTAGGTGGCCCAGGAAAGCCTGGAAACTTGTTACTAACTGCAAATGTTTTCCTTATTAAACCACTTTTAAAGTAAATTGTACAATAGTTAAAATGTTAATAGTAAAATACAGGGACTATTGTGTAATAACATGATAAAGCAATCATACATTTATCTAGTTTCCAAAATCTGGGCAACTATAACGCAGCTGGAGAGTAACAATGAAAAACAAGAGGGTAAGTGCTAGAAATGAATTTAAAGCAATGTCGGTAAAGCTCTGGCTGCGCAGTGGAATATTGACAAATTAATGCAAATAATTCAATATTAATTATATAACGTAAAGACTCTTATCAGGCAAATGCTAATTAGCATGTAGCTGAATGGCTAGCATTGAAATCCCCAGTGATGTGTGTATTTTCTTTTGCAACAAACCACATCCATGTCTGTCTAAGTTTTTTTTTCCCCTTTTACACTTGTGTGATAGTTAGAAATGTGAAAATCTTTAAAAAAAAAATAAAGAATTCCATTGGTTAACACTTTCCCATTGAGTTCTGATATTAAAAATCAATTTTCCACTAAGCCGACTTGATTAGCATAATCACGTGGTGTGGGGCTGCAGCCAGTTGAGGTGAGATGGGAACATTTTTGCTTTTCTGCCGGATCGGCACAAATACAGGCAAGAGAGAGAAAGAGAGAGAGCGAACACATACGGCACGCTTGAATGAACTTTCCTGTTGTGTTTTTTAATGAATCTCACCCGTCTTTCAAGTGCATTTATGAGATACTGCTCTCACAGCTTCCATTACCCATCTTTTTTACGGTCCGTCTCGTGTGAAACTGCTAATAACGGAAGGTCACAAGGTTTATTAAAAAAAAAGTGATTGTCGCTCATGTATAACATATTTCACACATTTTATGCAGTGGGAAAAAAGTTTGTTGTTGGGCAACTGTTCAAAATGTGTGCGGGGGCGTTGTTGGAATCACACTTACTGAACTACACTCACTGTTTGGTATGTTGGCTCAGTTATGGTTTAATAAATGTACTTCAATTACCAGCAATGTGATAGATGAATTATATATATATATATATATATATATATATATATATATATATATATATATATATATATTTAAAATGATAGGGTATGCTTTGTGGTCCGTTCCTTTCCATAGATGGACAGATTGATGGATAGTTGACACATGATGTAGTAAACTTTAGATTGTGCCCTGTGACCTTGGATGGATTGGTGACAATATGATTTGGATTATTGCCTTTCCAAAGAGAGATGGATGGATGATGTCACATGATGTGGTATGCTTTTGAATCACGACCTGTTTCTTTCCATAGAGATATAGATGGTCTATTCTAAAATAAACACTTTACTTTTAATAAACACCTCTCTGGCAGAATAAATATGGAAATATAGCACAGTACTTAATAATAAATTGGGTCCAGAAGTGCAACTAAATCAGCACGAGACCTCTAAATGCAATATTTCATTAAGGATCTCTTCCGGACAGCTTTTGTGTTGTGTTATGTAACGTTTACCATAAATTGTCAACATGTCTGAAGTGCATTATGGGTTGTATCTCTGTGCCTGAAGTTATGATTGAGGTCCCCTAGTCACATTTACCCGTCAAGCAGCACAAGATGCTGGGTGTATGTTTGCCACCATTTATAGGCCACTTCTCAACTGTACTACTGCTGAGGCCAAGTCAATGCCATGGTTGGCAGTTTATTTTTGTGCTGTGGAAATGATATCTATTAAACTGTTCAACCCCTAAGAGTTGGTATAAACCCCTATTGGTAGTCAATCATATTTATAGTGTTAAGCTCTATTAATGTTTCCAAGGAAAGGTATGCGGTAAAACCGGAAATTGCAAGTGCCTCAGAAAGTGCGTAGCCTGTTGCTGTGCTAAAATGCCCAAAAAGAAATTAATTACAAAAAGATAATTCATCAGGGTATGTCATAGCAATCCCTAGATACCATCCAAATATGCCACTTCCTGGATGTAAGCAGAGGAATACTCTAATTGGACGCTGAGTAAGTCCGATGATAAGACATCATTGCCGCAGCATTGCTTTTCGGTCAATGGAAAAAAAGAAAACATTGTTATATCAGGGTATTGTTATGAAAAGCTTTGACATACAGTAAACCAATCTCCTCATCGGATCTGAGGTTACAATGAAAATGTGGTGCTGTACTTGGCAGCTTCGGTGAGGTCGTTTTTGTGTAATCATGCTAACAAACCAAGCAACAAAAAGCAATCAAAACAATGCATCTCCCCCTTCACCGACACTGATGATAAATACAAATTGCTGCACAGAAGCAGCAGAGAATGATCTCTTAAACCTAAATGGAACAGTTAAGATAATGGAACTTTGGGTTGGTTTTCAATAAGGACATTCTGCACATAAAGTATGCAGCCACTGTAATTCTCCAGGGGACGTGACCAGACAATGAAACCAGAACTAATCAGGCGATTCACCCGACAATGGCCATTTATAAAACCGCTGTCATCAACTCACCTTGATGAGAGCCTCCAGCTCGTCGGGGGTAACACAGGGGTGTCTTGCTAGGAAGGAAGCCTTTTCCAGGGTGATGCTGGTCTTCTGATCGCTCTCAAACGGCTGCTCCAGCGCCCTGAACACCAGACCCCCGCACACCAGGTACAGGACCACCACGATGAACACAGCCAGCACCGTCTTCCATTTCATGACCGAGTGCAGCGCTGCCAGCGAGCCGTCGCAGCTGGCGTCCATGCTGGCGACCACGCTGGCTGAGCGCGACGAGATGGACAGGCGAGGCAGGGCGCAGTGACCGTTGGCTTTGGGCTCGCAGCCCATCGGGTTTTGCATAGTGGCCACGCTGGCCTGGACGAGGCTGGACTTCACCATGCCAGGCTGGGCCTTCTTGGGAGGGACCAAGTTAGTCTGGACCGCCACTGGAAAATATCGTATGGAAAGATTAAGTTGCCTTGCGATTCAATTTGTGAATTCTATCTTGCAAACCCTGGTTTGTAACAAGCAACTGAATTGACACCAGTTGCAGTGGTGTTTGGCAATTCAGTTTATTTCCACTCCAGTGTGAATGCCATACAGACCCAAAAGACAGACCAGTGCTAAAATTCAACCAAAAATTATTGGTAACTCACAAATATGTGTTAACACTTGGTTTGGTTACAATGAAGTCTGCAAGTGATTTGTGAAAATCAGAATTTAAAAAAAAAAGTGGACCCGAACAGTTTGAATAGGTGGCTTGCAAGTGAACTTTGGTGGGGTTCGGTTTACTTCTGATCATGCATGAATGTTGTACAGACCAAAGACACGGACCAGCTTTAAAATTTGTTTCGTCAAGTAAATGCTATCATCCGAATCCTGGTGTGCACGCACCAAGTGGTCCAAGACACCTTGAACAATTGGCTTGTAAGTGAACTCTGTTGCGGTTTGGGTCTCTTCTGCACAAGTCTGAATGCTATACACGGGGACCAGTGTTAATATGGCAGCAAAAATCATAAATACACTGCGTAACAGTAAGGCTCACCTCAGGTCAATGAACACCATATGAACCAAAGACATAGACCAGCATCAAGGCTGTGTTCTCACTTATAGTCCTGTACTCTGGTTTGAAACAAAGTTTTGGTTCATTTACATAAATCTTGGCTACTGCTCTGCTAGTACGGTTCATATGGCAAGTGCGAAGGCGATCATGCAAACCATGGTGCGCACAAGCAAGGGTTCTCGGTCCACTTGCAAGAGACTTCTGCTGCTTTGTGGTTAGGTTCAGTTCCAGTGAAGTTTGAACAGTGCGCAGACCAAAGACGTATAAAGTGTTACGATTATCTCATTCAAGTGTGAACACTGTCAACTTAATGAAAAACAAGTGGACTCTGGTGCAGGTTGGTTCACTTTAGCTCAAGCAAAACGGATCACACATGTCACCCGTTACTCTGATCCAGACCAAAATAAACAAGATGAAATATTTATTTTTCTGAATTTTTCATGTAATAATAATAGTTGTATTACTGTGTAGCGTACATAAATTCATGACAGTCTTTCAAAACTCCAATAAGAGGACAACTCGTGGTTGATGCGTATAGATCGCACTATTGTCCTCTATTGTCATTCGGCCTGCAGCTAGCTGCACCGAAGGCAACTTTTAAAACGTCTTGCTATCTGAGGAATGAGTTTTCGGCGCTGTACATTAAAGCCATTAGTCATGCGGAAGTGAGGCTCGGAAGCCTCTCGGGCGTTGCCTGTATCGCTAATGCAGAAGAAAGCCGCCTCACCATTTATAGGATTCCATTAGTTGAAGAAAACATCCTGACTTTCGATGCATTTACGTGAATGATTATGCAAATATTACATGAATCTATAGGTGCTTTGCATAACTAGAAAGGGTTTGAGGAAATGTAAGGTACGGATAAAGGGCAACAACTATTAAGAGTGCTGATAATACAGTATACTTGTATGACAGTGGTATGAAAGGGATGATGGGGACAAGGGGACAGGTAGTTTCACTTTAGTTTTACCATCCAGCGGTTAATTTCTTTTTCCAGTTGTATGACATTTAAGAATGTGAAACAGACCGCTCTGTTGTTCCTTGTGAATGGGATGAAGCGGTCAAATTGTGAGAAGTTTTACTTTGTTTTTGTTGTTCTTTTATTATACACTTATTTTTATGCTTGCATGACATTTAAGAATGTTAAAAAGCCTTCCTTGCTACTTTCTTATAGGTTGCGAAAGGTAAGGGGAGAAAGAGTGAGTAGTTATTCTTTATTTTAGTTTGGATTTAGTTTTATTCTACAGTATTTCGGTTTTTATACAATTTTAGGAGATTTAAGAATGTTAAAAAGACAAAGGGATTCTGGGCTTTCTGGGCAATTTTATTTTAATGGAGAAATTGTATTTTATATCAGTACAGAGTTGATTGAGTACGAATTTGGTCACAGAATGGAATTCTCAGGTCAAGGTACCACTGCACTGCTTTATTTTAGTTTGATTTAGTTTTACTAAAGAGAGGTTTTTTTATTTTGTTTTGTTTTTTACACAATTGTATGATATTATTTTTGTTGTGCCCTGGAACGGGTTGGTACAACCTACCTACTCCAAGGTTGAGCCTTCACCCTGTTTATGCCCCGACCTCACTCTGATCAAACAAGTAAGACAAGGGTGCCTCAGAGCAGTGGACAGAACCTTGCATCCACTGCAGCCACAACGATGGGATGCTCGGGAGTGGCACAGAGGTTTGTTCCAGGGAGGCGCTCTTTTTGACTAGTGGCATCGACTCGCTGATGTGTGATGTGACGTACACACAGGCGCATGTAGACGGGCGCACATACAGTACACGGTTGCGGGATGAGTCAAGGACATCCAGGAAGCGTCCCATTCACTCCCCCAGTCTTCAATCTTGTTAGTTCATCCTTGTTGGATGACTGAATCAATTTATTTTTTTGTTCTCTTCCAATAACACTCTATAATGACAGCAGCAGACTATTTTTAGAAAACAAAATAAATGACAACTTTAAGAGTGAGGCTGCAGAAAGACGCCCCAGCCCGAATCGGTATTCAGGGATGCACACGATGAGGTCCTTATGACGGGAAGCTCATCTTACAAAGACATCATTAATATTCAATCAAGAAAAGAAAATTGATTAAAACTGTCAAAATTGATTTACAGGCCCCTAAATGTTTATGGATTAAAAACAATATGATTGAAGCGCACATAAAAGTAATTAGTCAAGCCGAAATAAGTTAGCGTTAGCTCTAGCCGCAGCTGTGCCACTGCTAACTTTAGATGGAGATTGGTTGGCTAATGTGGAATTAGCTGTAAAATGTTGGCCAGCTGGAGTTAAAACTGTGCCAAAGATACGATGCGAGTGACTCGCTGTTCCGACCCCTGGCAGGGAAAAGCTAAAAGTCACTTCTATGTAGCATTTGTGTGCGACTGCTAACATTAGCTGTTTGAACTCATTGCAGATTGACGTCATTTTTTGTAAACTGGAGAACTTTAGTGCCACTGCCACAGTATAAGCTACTAGCACTGGCCTGATGTTGGCAGATAAGTGTGTTGTTAGCTGTGAGATAGCGTATTTTAGCACGATTGCTAACGGTAGCTACTTGCGCAAGCCAGATTGTCTGTTAGAAGTTGGTTACGTTTATGAAAAGGATAACTTCAGTGCTTCTGCTACTGTTAGCTTCTGGTACTACCCCCAGGTTAACTGCGAACATTTGTGTTGTTAGCTGTAAGATGGAGTACTTCAGTACTACCGGTAACGATAGATACAAAATATTTATAAGTCACTCAGCGTTCCAGAATGGATTGTGTTCACCGTTACAGCTTCCACTGTATTGTGTTATAATGTAAATTGTATTAACGTTGCTTATAAGGTATCTAGAATCCAAGGCACTAACTCTGCCTCCTATTGATTGCGACTAATTGAATAAGGCTTGAGGGGAAAGCAATGTTTTCATCTGACACTCCCTCTTCATGGGGAGCAAGCTGAGCCCGATAACGTGACGTTGATGGTGAAAGGTTTCTTCTATTTATTATTTAAATAAATATGCGACAATAATAGTGGCTTCCAATAAACAAGAGGCCGTATTTTCGGTTCGCCGGAGTCTTCGCACGTTCTTTTCCCGAGGAAAAAAAAAAAAGAAAAGAAAAAAAGGCAGGTTGCAGGAGACACATCAGAGCCACACCGACCGTGGAAAGCTTGGCAAAATCGGACAATAGTAGCTACTGCTTCCGGTTACAAAATAAGACAAAATGACCTGTAATCGTTTTAAGGTAACATTTTAAAGAACAAGCGTCTCATTCCCAAGATTATGCTTTAAAATGTAGCTATACAAGATAATTTGACACGCCTAGTGAATGCGAGTTTACTTGTTTTCCACGAAGAACGACACTAAATGCTTTTGTTTTGGCATTACGTTTGGTTGTTATGCGTAACTGCTCAAATCTGTCGCTGTGAGGTTTTATTCCCATTGTTAGTATTTTTTAAATAATATAGGTATGTACTAACCTTGTTCGGGGTCCCAATTAACTTGTTTCCTCTGGTTTTCTATTGGGAATTTCATCTTTAAAAAAAAATAAATCAAATAAATCAAATATAAATTAGAACCGTAGGCAAAAAAAAATAAAAAATGTAACCGATACTGAAAAGCAAAATAATCAAAAATAATAATTCTCCATCTTCGGACTCCAGCGCGTCTTCTTTGATGTGTCTGCTTATGACAAGCGAGCAAACCGCATTGTCTGCTGTTCGCGTGTCCCCTCCTTTTTTTTTTTCTGCACCTCGTCTGGAACAAGTGAGATACTTTTGTTTTCTAGCGAGGGGGAAACCACAAGCCACGCCATACACACACACACACACACACACACACACACAAACAAAGATACACACATACACACGCGCACACCAGGGGTTGGCACGCCCTGTGGATGCCCACCCAACTTTACGCACTCACCACGAGAAGAACGAGGGTGTTAAAAAAAAAAAAAGGATGCTCTTCCCGATTGTCACTTCTGATCAAAAAGACACTAATCGACTCCTTAAATATACACCATCATCAAATATATAATTCCAATACTCACTCTTGTCTGTTTCTTTTCCCTGGTGTGCGCAAAAAAACGTTTTTTGTTTTTTGTTTTTTTTAATTCCCTCATCGTTGCAGGCAGCTGGTGAGTGTGTGTGAGCACATGGTGCAAAGCGGCGAGTCACGCCCAACCATTGGTGGACCTCCACGGTGACATCATTCATATGGATGAGGAGCATTATGCATTATTGATGAGCCTACAGACAACAAGACTGGGGGGAATCATGAAACGATTCATTATTAGAATCATTTGTGGGTGAGATGAGATGTTTATTTGAAGTTTTTGTTGGCTTATAAAAAAATATTTTAAAAAAATTGTATGGTGAGGCGTTAAAAGTGCATTTGCGGGTTTTCTACACAACACAATGTGTTAGTTCAGGCCCAACCCTGATATAAATTCATCAGTTGTCTAAATGGAGGATTCCGTGTCGCTGTGTGAAAGCACGCAAAACTATAACAATATTACGCTCAGAGGTGGGTAGGAACGCGCTACATTTACTCAAGTAACATTTTGAATAAATTGTACTTGTCAGAGTACTTTCAATGAAGCATATTTTTTACTTTTACTCGAATATTTATGTGAAGAAGAAATTTCACTTTTACTGCGATACAATAATCTACATGCCGCTCGCTACTTTCATTTATTAATAATTGAGTGCGCGATCGATTTTTAGACTTTCGTTTTCGATTTCCGCATCGGCGCTCTTGCGCCGATCCACCGTGATTACCACAGTGATGTTTGACTGAACTTCACCAATCAGACGACACCAGAAAGTCACATGTCCGCACACTGAATCTTCTATTGGGCTTCGCGGGCCAATCAAAGTGAGTCGTGACAGCCACACGCGACTCGTGTTTTGTCGTTACAGACTATGAAAAACAACAGCTTTAAAATGCAGCGTAGTTTTGTCGCTACCCAAACTTGGATATTTATGAGATTTGTTATTTTACAAATATTTTATTTCATAAAGATTTAATTTATTATGTTTTAGATGAAGTGATATTGTTCAGCAATAAATGAATTTGCAAATTCATATTTTATGTAGTTATTTTAATTTAATTTGACATTCATGCGCTGATTTAAAAAATAAAACAGAAGTTCCTCACTAGTCACTCAGTACTTGAGTAGCTTTTTCACCGAGTACTTTCTGACTCTTAAGTAATTATTTGGAGGGCTACTTGTTACTTGAAATTGAGTCATATTCTAAAGTAATATTTGGCTACACTACCCACCTCAGATTACACCTCGTAAAAGACAAAGGCTGAAAAATGTTATGGTTGTGATGTTAGAAATTTGCAGGCTCAGTGTGAAACAGAACAGGGAAGACGTTTTTTTTTTTTTTTTCCAGTCCTAAATGTGTACCAGTCGTAACTCATAAATATGTAAAGGGTTAGGTTTTTAGGGTGTCATAAAATGTAAAAAAAAATAATAATAATAAATAAAGATGGTTCTGCATTATTAATTCTAAAGCACATTTGCATTATTATAATTCTTCATTTGTATATATAGTACATATATGAAGTATATATACATATATATGTGTGAAGCGTAGTACATGAAGTACGTCAGTTGTCGACACTATCCAACATCGCTTTAAAACAATGAAAAGTGTTGAAAAGCGTGGAAGTGGTGGAAGCCTTCGAGAATCTGCGTCATCAGGCACCCGGTTTGAACTTCCGGTTTCTCTGGGCTTCGCCTGCGGCGCATGCGTGAGTATACCGTGACGTCATCACTCCTAGCAACCGGCATGGCGACGGTGAAGCTTTGCAATGCTATGCGGGTGCTATAAGAAGCTAGCATTACGTTTTCATTATTCGTTGCCTCGCCGCGTTAAAAAAAAATGTTAACGATAAACTGTGGTGTACTTTCTGGATGTATTGAGACTCTGCTGTTGCGGTTTAGAAAGTCTGTTGGAGAAAATGGGATACGCTGAGAGTTGCGTTGACATGCAGTCGAGAAGAAGTACGTAACGGCATTTAGCATTAGCTTTGTGTGTGGGACGAAATATATACTTATTTGACAATGTAGGATATAGAGATAATTTGACTTAATCTGTATGATTTAAAAAACAAATGGAAATAAGGGTACATAAAACCAATGAAATTCCCCAAATTCTAATAAATATTTACTGTAAAAAAAAATAAAGCAGCACGTTGAATGAGTGGTTAGCTTTGTCATTTTGTTTTGTCATCCCGCGTTCCCAAACCATGCACGTTAACTTCATTGAAGACTCCAAACGGTCCACAGTTGTGAATGGTTGTTTGTATTTGCCATTCGATTCACTGGCGACCAGTTCAGGGTGTACTCTTCTCTCGCCCAGAATAAGCTGGGATAAGCTCCAGCTAACCTGTGATCCTGTTGAAGACAAATGCTCTCAGAAAATGGAGGGATAGACTTTGATATCGACAATATGCCCAATTAGTATTAATAAATATTTATCGATGTTCTTATTTTAGGGAGTGTATTATCTGGCCCTGGGTCCAGCCTTAACATTAGAGGGCAGACATTGAAAAGTAGCCGTAAGTACTGATATTTACTAATATTCTAAGACATTAGGGGTTGATTTTGAGAGATGTTTCTCGCTGTCTAATTTATTTTTCAGCATTTTGTCCTCACTCCTCAGGCAAGTGGGCCCAAGCTATGATTAAAGATCACATGGTGTCTCACTACAAACGGATTTATTCAGCTAAAGGTGAGCTTTTAGAAATAGTCACAGTACATGGAGGTGGAAATAGGATATATCGTTGTGAAACAATTTGTTTTCTTGTCTTCTCTTGCAGCTGTGATCGACACCTCAGTACCCAAAAGCCTTACGCAGAGTGTGCGGTGTAAGTAGCACGTCCCAGTTTAATTCTTAACACCCAAATTGAGTGTGTGACAACATGTGTGTCATGCTGTGTGCGAGAACCTGCTTGCTGAGGAGATATATTGAAATGGTTCAATGTGTAAACAGACTTGGACCGGATGAAGCAGGAACGTATGAAGAAAGGCAGTCGTCCCCAGTCAGCGCCGTCGCTCTCCCACAGGAACAGCAGAGCCTCGTGTTACTCAGCACAAGTAAGCGACTGGAAAACTGTGAAATGCAATTGTGTTTTATACATGTGAGATGAGGGGAAATAGGGAGTAGGTGGACAACGACGAACCGGCAATTTTTCCATGTCAACATAGACAACAAAACTATTCACAGCAACATAATTATGATGCCAAACATTCAATAAAAACAGCCACGTTTAAAAAAAACTCACAAATTTATCCACATTTCACCCCCCCCCCCCGCTATATTGTGGTTCCCGCTGTATCGCAGATTTAGGTTTTTATAGTATACACGTAATTTGGGATTTTGCAGTAGGCTGTGTTTGCATGTGTTGCTGCTCCCTCTGCGTTAAAGTAGCATTTTGAAGGTAATTCATAATTACAGTAACATTGATGCAAATTTTTGTTAGCTCTGTCATTTCACATTATATATCAGCATTAAGCCAGCCGACTTTAGTCATATGACATTATATTGTTTAGTCGAATATTTTTTTAAATAAGTTTAAATTTTGTGGGGACTCGCACGGTACTTGCAATTTTCTGTGGAACCTATCCCCAGCAATTTGCTGAGGGGAAGAAAAAAAAATCTATTTGCGTTTTTGTGCTAAGGAACACGCTAAGATGCCACAACATACCACCAAAGCCCTGTATAAATAGGAATTGGTGTAAAGGCAGTATGGTGACATCATACATCTCAATTGAGAGACAAGCTTTGTTTGTCGTGGAGGAGCTAAGTTTAGTCTGGGTTGGTAGTGGAAGTTTGGAAGTCTTAGCCACATGTACCCATTTTTGAAACACAATCATCTGTAAGCCATTTCTTTTTAAGGGTAATGTAAGATTGGTTTAAAATGATGTTAAACAGTTTTGAGAGCAGAGCTTGTGCTATATTTATGGTTTAGACTATTAATACTGTTTCCGCAAATCCAAACTTTTGGGAGTATGTCAATTCCTCATGATTTTTCCCTGTTCACACCAGCTCTTGGCCCCAGTACAGTATAATTTCCTTTCTTTTTCAGAGTCGATGTTCCGTGCAGTCTGAATATGCACCCTACCTCTGCTCAAGAAACTCTATGCTCTCCGCCCCCGGATTTAGTAGCTCCTTTCACGCGAAGGAGGTTCCCTCTCCATCAACTAAAGCTGCCCCTCAGAATCAACATCATCATCATCATCGCCCTCATTCCGTCGCGGAACTCAAGTTCCAAAGCCAGGAGCCGACGTCCCACGGGCAGCCGTCGGCATGTTACCCGTCTACCTCGGGCGAACCGAGCTTCGTCAAGGCGTTCCAGGATCCCGTGCAAAAGACGTACAGCGGCGACTTGCTCCAGAAACATTCGCAGCGCTTCACCCAAGACAAGCCTTTTACGCCGAAGATGCTGAAATCCGAGAAGAGCTCTTACCTGTCTAGTTATCGCTACTACCGAGCACCGCGGGGCACGAAACTGGCTGAGGAGTGCGATGACTTGAGATCGGAGAAAGGGTACTCACCGAAATATCTTACCTCGAATATGTCCTAACATCGATTCATCTTGTTTTACCTCCATTATGCAGAGCAAAAACTATGCAGCACACACAGGAGTTGTATGACCCATCTCAGGTAATTTTGCAGTCAAAATCTTTGACCATTACTAGAGATTTAAGACCCTATTAACACAAAGTGGATTTAAAAAGTCTACCAGGTTTTTGTTAAAAAAAAATGACACCAAGATAAATTATTTAAAAACATTTTCCACAATTAATGTGCCCTGTAACATGTGCAACTCAACACAACTGAGAATGCTGCTGTACAAATTTGCATAGGTAGGAATTAATCACGTTTAAACTAAATGGAGCAAATACAAAAAAAAAATCAGGAAAAACCTACTAGATCATCGGAACTTTATTTAGGATTAATCAGAGGCAGATTCAATGCTGGGAGGTGTGTGCTGACACTTATTTAAGGAGTTTGAACGTGAGTGGTTAATTCTGAACACAGCCACATCCCTGTTATAAAAGGGTGTGCACACTTGTGCAAACACATTATCTCAGTTTGTTCGTTTGTATCTCCCCTTTCAAAAAGATTTCTATATTTTTCAAATTGACTTTTACATATTAAAGGCCACAGTAATGGTAGTTTTTATTGATTTATTATTATTATTTTTTTTTAATGATTTGTCCCGGGCTCATTTTTTATAAAAACCTGGCATTTAAACAGGGGTGTCTAGACATTTTGTAGTCACTGTAAAATCAATGTAAGATTGCAAAACTAACACAATAGCGAATGCATCTCTTTGTCCCAGGAACTCAAAGAGCAGCAGTTGGCTGAGACCGAGCACACCGGCACATATTTAATAACGCCAAAACAACAAACAAACAAGAGCCGAGACTGTGATCCCTTCGACTATTCCACCAGGTAAAATAGTGTACGAACAACACATTACTCTGTATGCTTTACTTAAGCGATACTTACTTCCAGCTTCTCACTTGAGGGCCTAAACGTGTCGCCAAGTGCAGAGTAAGTTCATCTTCATAGCTCCTAATGGATTAAGATCAAATCAATAGCATATTGGGAATATTTTGAAGGAACTATCATCTCTTCTTTGACAGGGATGAAGAATTAATGTACCTGGAATTTATTTCTGATGTAACGGAGGACATCTTGTCCAGAGGATCTGTCTCTGACAGGTGGGGTGTTTTGTCAGTAAAATGTAAATCCATTTGCTGTTTTATGGTCACTGTCATATTTCAATATTATGTGGGATCTCAGTGCGCTTTAGAATGAGCTTTAAAAAACGCAAATAGGATAGAGACATAAAACATGATTGACTGTGTATATATGGGGGATTAAGTTATTTTGTATCCCCCCCATTTGAAGAGTTGTACCTTTTGTTGTATTAATAGTACTTTGAGCATGTTTAGGAACTTTGGCGGTCTGCAATACAAAGCATACCATATCGACTACTCGTGTTTTGATTCAAAAACCTCTGGGTTGTGCTACAAGACGGAGGACTCCCGTAAAAAGCCTCTGACATGGACGGACAGCGAGGTGCCGGTTGTGATGGGGAAACCTAGGCTTTGACGTCATGTTTTTTTCAGACTGGAACATTTTTACGTTATTGAGTTAATAACCACTTTAGGACGGCTGACGTACGTGACGCTAACAGGCTGCAGGGTATTAAATGTCCGTGTCTCCTTCAAGGGTCCTCAACCGGGTGATACAGCGGCATATTGATATGAATCTGCATCGTCTGGATGAAGTGAGTATACATGGGATGGAGGGTGGGGAACCTGGTCATGATTTAGTAATAAAGCATTGTTGAAACATTTTAGTATAGTCCAGGGGAAAAAAGTCAAAAGGCTTCAAGGTGTCATCCTCTGTATTGTTGTAGGCTAAAATGCGCCACCTTCTGGATATCCTGCGCAACAACCTGGACGAACCTTCCGCCCCGTCCTCTTACCGCGAGGATCTTGGGAAAAAGGACCTGCTCGATTCCCTCCTGGTGATGCCCGAATCGGCGCTGGAGCAGGTGAAAAGCGAAGAGGACAACAACCTCTTTTCTTACGTGAGCAAACGCGACAATTCTCCAGAGCACTGCCTCGAGCCCGTGTTGAGCTCCACATCGCTGTGGTCTCCTGAGAGAAGTTCTCCGCTAACAACGAATGAAAAGCCGCAGGAGGAGGAAAACAACTGGGAAAAGGGCGTGAGTGAACATGTTAGCAATAATGAAGGAAAGGATGAAGAGGACGACCAACCGCTTGTGACGAAGCAGCCAAAGGCAAACGGTGAAGCCAGACATGAGGAGTTCCTTGAGGACCAAGCTGAGGTAGACGTTGAAGGGCAATCTAAAGAGCTTGAAGCCATGGAAAGAAGGTTTTCAGAGTCGCTGCATGTCGATCAAGACACTAAAGGTGACAACTTGGACTCTTCCAGTGAACACCAAACAAATACACTGGCTTCTGTCAGCGACGACGGCTTTTGAATGTTGCAGACGTGGAATGTTAAAGCCTCTCACACAGAGATCCTGAAACTTGGCTGCATTAAGGCTGTTTTTTGTTGTTGTTGTTTTTTTTTTTTTTAAACACAGAACCCAGCGACGGCGGGATATTGTGTCAACTGTGATTTTACACAGTGATCCCGGAATCAGACAATTACACGCGTGTAAAAATGCTCACCAGCCCCTTTCCAGCTACTTTTTGAAGCCGGCTCTTTCCTGCCTTCTTCTGTCGATGCGGAATGGGATGAAATCCATCCATACATATAAATAATAATTATAGAGCTTGTCCTATTGAGGGTCGCGGGGAGCTGCAGCCTATCCTAGCTGACTTTGGGTGGAAGACAGACGACATCCTGAACTGATCAATAGTCAATCACAGCCAGGCACATATTGAGACAGACGTCCATTTCCGCTCACATTCGAGTCGTCACTGAATGGGAACTCAACACAACAGGGTGGTAGTTGTGTGAGGATCAAGTGTGATACATCGCACCCCTGTCCCGCCATTCAAAAGCCCCCTTTCACACACGTTTTCAGCAAAATTGCTTCATCAGAGATGTGAAAGTAAAGCTTGAATTTTTTCTCACCTGTGCCTTTTCGCACAGAACCCCAACAAAGCGGGATATTGACAAAACTGTATGCACTGACACACAGCGACACGGCATCCCATAATCAGATGATTAGATGTGTGACTGGTGTGCCGTATAAAACACTAGAAAGCGACAATTGCTTTAAACACAACAGGGCGGGAGAAGTGACTGCCGAGCAAGAAACTTCACAACGTGGTATCTTCTTTCTAATACATTGTTCCCCCGCATTTTCATTACATGTGCATTCATCTATTCATGGATTAAAAAAACAAAAACAAAAAAACTATCCTCTGTTAATTGCTGAAGTACCTTAATATGTCACAAGATGGCGCCAAACCTCTGTCTTAACAGCAAAGTAGTTTATTTGGCTTCGTTTTGTGACATCTTGGTGCTAAGGTACTTAAAAGGAGTACAGCAGCTTCTATTCGACATGGAAAAGCAGTGTTATGGCTCCACCCGGTGGCATATGTAAGCAATTATAAATCCTTTTGGGGTGCATCATGTACCTGAGGGTTTTTTTTTTGGGGGGGGGCTATTTGTGGCAGGGCTTTTTCCATTTGCGGTGAGTTACTCCCTTTTACACAACTGCCGTTCTGTCTCATGTTTACACCTCTGATACTAATTAGGGAGGCTTCAACCTCTCAGACGAAATAGCAATACGGGCACTTTGTCAGGCGTAAAAAAAGGCTCAACATTCACCATTTCCACGCTGATACTACCACGAAATGCGGAATATTGGCGTTGTGACTTCTTTTTTTTTTGGTGTGTGTTACTGTTGTGAAATGAATAATACATGTGTTACTGTGAGTTAGGTTTTTCTTGGTTGACAGAGGTGAATCACCACAAAGTGCTTTTCAATTTGCAATAAATTGTTCAACACGCTGTATTTGCTCGACCTATGATTGGGCGAAAAAAAGAAAGAGAAAAATGTGACCGCGGGGGCTCTGTTGCAAACAAAACGTTGGCGTTTCTTACACAAGGCGATGTTTAGCGTGTGCGATAAGGGCTGTCAGACGAAGTGGAAGGTAAACATGCAGGTCAGCGGCCAGCCGGTCCAGGCAGCTGTCCCATTTGGAGAATTCTCACCACTTGGCATTCCAGCTGTCTGAGGTCACGGCTCCCCCGAAAATCTCCGCGTATCCCTCCGCGACGGTGCCACTAATACATATTGTTTTCAAGAGCTCATTTACGAATTTAAGACACGTATCATTTTATTTAGAACATACACATATTTTAAGTATAGCGTAATATTTGTGTGTGTGGGAGCCTTTATTTTGACTATCCATCCAGCCATCCATTTTCTGATAAAACACAAATGAAAAAGTTGTAGATCCGCGGACGAAGACTCTTGTTGCGCCTCCAATCCCAGGAAGCAAAACACGCTCGGAACCTGAGTGAGGCATGGAGTGACACTTTCGACCTGACCTAGGGACTCACACATTCGGCATTTAATGTAGTTATTTTAAAAAATATATTTAAAAAAACAACAACAACAACAACGAGGAATAAGTGTGTGATTCGTGGTGGAGCTACTGCTGGGACGCAAACACTCGTCGGACATTTAAACTCTCTCCTGGCGGCTCCCGGGTAACGTCAAGCGGCTCCGGCTACAATATTTACCGGCGACGTCAGCTACTCGCGGGTGTAGTCTAGTTGCTGGGCTTGTTTTAGCAAGCTAGAGCTAACCCTGCGGTTTTTGCATGTTATTACTCACGCGGGTAACCCTGCCGAGACGATTTTATATACCGGCGCGGTTACTTTGAGATTATGATCTTGGGGTGAGTTTAATTTCTAAAGCAGCAGTGGAGTCGTAATGTAGTTCGGCGTTAGTTAAAATGAAGGGGGCAGGGATTTAGCGCTGTGGAGTTCCACACTCCAGAGTATTTGGAGCCGACTAATTACTGGAAGTTGAATCATTATGGTAAATTAAAAGCTGCCCAGTCGGACCAATTTTAAGACTTTAGCTAATTTTATTATGAAGCAGGTTTAACTTTTAGCACGTCTGACTTGACAAAGGTAAAACTACAGTCAGGCCTAATAAATAGCTATATCAATTTAGCGTTATTGTATTCTTGCAGTGGTGTAGAACTTCACTGCATCATACTGAAGGGGGTTTCTAATAATTTGACTCTGTTGTGTAGATAAATAAACCAAAATACAGTATTAGAGACAGCTCTCAGTGTGGCACCATAAAGTTTTACGGTGTGTGTTATTTTATGTGGCGGAACGAAAGCACAAGTTACACCATTAATCGTGTATCTTTTGTCACTTTTTTTTTTTTTTTTTTTTAATATATAAAATAGGTCTGCCTGACAATGATCCCCATGACGTCTATCATTCGTAAAGTCTTATTAGAAGGGACAGCGCGGAGAGTCATTTGGGAGGACTAGACGCGAAGGATCCACACCGGCGTGAATCATGCCCTTGCCCTTCGGCTTGAAGCTCAAGCGCACAAGAAGGTACACCGTTTCCAGCAAGAGCTGCCTGGTCACCCGCATCCAGCAGCTCAATGGCGAGTTTGTGGAGTTCACGCTGTCAGTGGAGAGCACGGGCCAGGAATGTTTGGAGGCAGTCGCTCAGAGACTGGAGTTAAGAGAGGTATGTCAGCAGTACATAGGTTTGCTTGTTCTTTTCTCATATGAGGTTTATTAGAGTGTTGTTGCACTGTCAGCAAGAAAATGACAATGTTTGAATTGTCAAGGAGGAGACAAGATAACAACATTTGTTGTTGTTGATTTATATTTGTACCATTGAATGCAATGGCTATTTGAAGACTCATACCTATACAGTGGAATATTTACATTTATGGATTTAAGAACCGCTCCACTGATGATGCCGTCTCATCAGTGGTCCACCCGGAGAGCAAGAACTTCTATGTCCGCCTGCTCTTCTTGGATTTCCCCTCTGCCTTCATCACCATCATCCCACAGACCCTGTGTAAAAGCTGGACATTCTAGAGCTGCGTCCATCACTGGGAAACTGGGTCCTGGACTTCCGGACCAACACACCACAGACTGTCATGATCCACAACACCATCTCCTCCTCTATCAGAGGAGCTATCACCCTAAGCAGCGTCATGGGGAGCAGTGTCTTGAGGAGCTTCTACAGATTTGTGTTGGAGAGCATCCTCAGATCAGCACAGCAGCTGCTGTACTGCAGAGAGGAAGGCACTACAAAGGATGTTCAAGGCTTCTCAGAAGATTGTGGGGAACAGCCTTCCTGCCACCAAAGGCATCTTTCCAAGCAGATGCAGAAAGAGGGCTCTCTACATCATTAAAGACTCAACCCACCCCTCACACCTTCTCTTCCACCATCTCCCTCAGGCTGGAGGCTACGGAGTATCTGGTGCAGGACCACCAAGCTGAGGAACAGATTCTTTCCAGAAGCTGTTAGACTGTTAAAAGTTGAACAGTTCTCTGTAGCACCGACACCAGCCACCCCCATGCCTATTGATCCCTGCACGAGGAACATTTTATTCTTTTAAATTTAGTGTTGAGTCCTTGAGCACACCTGGGACTTTAGGTATCAAATTTTGGGCCATATCATTTGTAAATGTGTGCTGGGATGACAAACTCTAAATTGGTCTAAAGTGTCAGGAAACATACAGCTTGTACCATTCAGAAATTTACCAGAATTGTAAAAAACAAAAACACCTCATAAGATGACCAAAATTATCGGGAAAAATATTTTTTTAAAGTCATAATATTCAATAAAAAATATTGGGGAAAAATAAGCCCTGATAGTAGTACAGTTAGCTCAACCCAAAATGTTAGGGTCAATTGTGCCTCTAAAGTTGTACAATTTGGAAACAGACCAAAACTATTGAGAAATATTTTCCACAGGGGCCACAAACTGGAACAGTCGTGGGCCACACAAACATGCTAATGTCAACTGTGTTCCAGATTAATTTAATGTATTTATATAAAGCATTAAATTGTCTTGTTTTATTAATGCTACTTGTGTAGCTGTTCTATATTGTTATAATTAGGAAAGACACATTTTAAACACAAAACAGTCATTAAAATTACATACACTTTATCGACATTAACATCAAAGTGCAACCAAACTCATATCCTTGTTTTGGTTCTGAATACATTCCATATGTGTGAAGTGCTGAAAACGTGCAAAGATTGAGAACAATATAGTATTAAATTGTTGCGATATCGGTCAAGACTCTTTCTTCATCGCTTTCTTTCTGATTGTGTTATAATAGGTCTCACACAAGATTTGCAAAAAAATATGTACTGTATCTATAAATGTTTTATTTATTCGAAAAACAAAAAAATACAACATTAATTTGGAGAGAGATGCTATTTTGTCGGACAATGACAAGAAGAACATGAAAACATTTTACCAATTGCATATTCAGTTATTTTTTATTTTATTTTTTTTATATAGGAAATAGTCTAAACCCTGGAACCAACAGATTCCATTTACATTGTTTTCCAAATCAGAGGTCGAGATTGCATTCTGTCATGCTTAGTTTTGATTAACACCCATCTCATTTACGTCAATCATAAGACGTTTGTGCTTTCTCCACGTGCTAGATAACGTTCTTCAGTCTGTGGTACCTGAACAAACAGAACCAGCAGAGGTGGATCGACCTGGAGAAGCCGCTAAAGAAGCAGCTGGACAAGTATGGCGTCGAGCCCACCGTCTACTTCGGAGTGGTGTTCTACATCCCCAGTGTTACACAGCTGCAGCAGGAAATCACGAGGTAACAAGGTTCTGTTTTGTTTAGTCTAAAACTGATTTTTATTTTTTTAAATAGGATTTGTCAAGGAAACAATATCGCGTCTAACAGTGAATATTAGCAGTCAACTCCATGTGACTACATCTTCAATTTGCCGTCATTTTGTGGTACAACGGTATGTCATCACTGTGTGGCTATCATAGCAATCCCCACATACTGAGAGCAGCATAGGGGATGGTATCAAGCAGTCTGATAGGATGATTAGTAAGTGCAATAATCTTCCTGCAATGCCACAGCGTCACAGTTTTCTGTCCACCATCGTTAAAGTAAAGTTTAAATGAGTTTGTCACATGCTGTTGACTGTTAAGCTTTTTTTGTTATAGTAAAATGGAATTCTTTTCTCAGAATTTGGACACGTATATACGATAATTCTCTTCCTTTCAGCCCCTTGTCCATTTGCTGGACTAAAATGACCACATCTATTCCTACAGATATCAGTATTATCTACAGTTGAAGAAGGATGTGCTGGAGGGCCGCATCTCATGCACTTTAGAACAAGCTATCCATTTGGCTAGCCTCGCCGTGCAAGGTAACGTGAATGGTTTGAATGCCTCTGCTATTGTGGAACACTTTTGGTCACCCGCTGTCTCAGACAAAGTAATTGCTGGCACCACAAATAGTCATTATCCATAAGACGCAATGTTAACAACACTGCCTGAAACACTGCCTCCTTGCGAATTGTTCCTCATATCATGGCCTGGGGCGTTTATAGACTCAACTGCAGAGTGACAGGCATTCGAAAGGAGGCCAATACTCGTGAAAGCGCATTTTTTATAATACTTTTTTATAATTATAAACCATACCTAAAAATATTGTCCATCCCTCTGATAAGTCGCGTCTGCCACTTAAGACAAATGTACGCATCCTTTCCCCCTTCTCAGGAGTAAATGGGTCATAACTGTAATTATCTCAGTTCAAAGATGTCTTTCTTCACCCTTTGATAATAAAGACTGCAAACTACTGAGCCCATTTGCACTGCGTTGCTAACTAAAGCAGCAGAACCAACACACTTACACAGTCAGAACAAGTGTAAATTACTGTTAGTTTGCCTCGTTTTTGTTTAACATTTTGCTATGTTTTTCCTTAAAATTTAAATAGAGTTGCAGTATTGTTTATTAAAAACCAGCCACTATACAGTATTTTTTCCCCACAGCTAAAATATTCACCATACAATATAACACTGTATTATATCGGGCCGCCACAATTATTTTAATTTTTTTAATTTTGTAATTTTTTAAACACCAAGAGACGAAATTTGAGGTAGCAGTTAATTGAGTCAAGGTATCAATTAGAGTGGAGGCCATTATTTGATGAAACATTTGTCACACCGGTCTTAAAAGCTTTTTAAATGTAAAGTTGCCTATTTTGCAGTTTGGTGACTGGTGACCCAAAGTCAAAGCGCTGCAATCTGAAAATAAATGTCCCTTGTTTGTTTGGTTAACAAACACACACACACAGTGACTTGTAAATGTGTGAATCTGAGTTCCAGCACCGTGAGCCCAAAGCTCTGACATATCCTACCAACCTATTGGCCAGCCAGAAGAATCTCAAACACTGCTGGCAAAGTTATATCGGGCTCTACTGCTTGTGTGCCTGCGTTTTAGCATAGCAGAGCCTTTGAGATCACGGGTGTGCTTCAACGACCTTCACCATTTGCATGTTTTATATCCGCTTCCGCCACTGCCTGTTAATTTGAAAAAAAAATTCAAATTGTGCATAAATTATATGGTATAACTCCCATTTGATGTCCCCGATGGGGGCACTGGAGTGAAGGGCGCGCTTTAGAACATTGCTGATGCCGAGGATAGTGAACATAGTTGCGAGTGTTGCCAGCAGTCAGGCTGGAGCTTCAACAGTTGTGTTGGCACTGTTTGACCTGTTTACATCTGAAAGAAAAATAAAATGCGTAGTGCATTCTTGAATGCAAGTTTAAGCTTTAGCATTTGGCATAGTGGACTTTGGTTAATGCATCTTTTCCTCCTTCAACAGCGGACTTTGGAGACTTTAATCGCTACGATTCCCAGGATTTTCTCCAGAAGTTTGCGCTGTTCCCTATCGTAAGCAGTTCCTCTTTTTTCTGCTGTACCCATGTGAAGAAATTACGCTTTACCCGTTGGTTGCCTCATGCGAAGTCACTTTGCATCATTGGGGTTTTTTCGTTGCAGGACTGGATCCAAGATGAGCGAGTTCTGGAGGAGGCTACTCAGAAAGTGGCCCTTCTCTATCAGTCTTACAGGTGAGCGGCATTAGCGTACTGCCATCAGTTTCCGTTCTCATCAGCTGAATTATCCAAGCAAAGCAAAATGCCTCACAACAAACCACATGGCACAACCACTTGTTGGTCACAAGAATGTAATGGAGAAGGTTTTGCTTCTGGACTAGCTAATAATCATAACACACCATTGACAGTGGCATAACTAATCTTCTCAATCGCAGCAGAGTTCTCTTGCAAGCAGACCGAGACCACTTCTTCAATCAGTCTTGGTCCACACATAACTGAACAAACTGCACCACCAAAGTTGGTTTTAAAGGAGAATACAATTTATACAATTCTACAATTTAGAACAGTTCCGAGATGTCCTAATAACATGTCTGGGACATGCTTTTGTCAAATACCCCAAGGATCAAGAATAGCACGTTTCTTGTCTTTCTGACATTGGCCAGTTTTTGTGTCTCATGCAAGTGAGCGACTGTATATGCTGCCAACATAGACTGCTGGGCCTTTGGTACTATGACGAACGGTACCGGAGCCTTAGCTTTGCGAAAGTGACTTCTACTTGCAGAGCGTGGGGAGAAAAGTGGGCATCCATAAAGACTAAAAAAAAAAAGGTGTGTATGTGGCGCATAGACACATCCCCAAACATACGAAAATAGCCACCGTGTCAACACCTTCACCGAGCATTCAAGTTTGTGCCTGCCCACACTTTATGAGAGACCAACTATTTATTTACAAGATGAAACCTTCTTTGGTTCTCTGTGACAGTTACTGTGCACAAGTTGTTGAAGTTATTGACTTGTTGTTCTCAGGGGTTTGTCGTCTCCAGAGGCCGAGATGTTGTACATGCAAGAGGTGGAGAAAATGGAGGGCTACGGCCAGGAGAGCTACCAAGCCAAGGTCTGTTCTAGCCAGCCTCAAATGTGTGCCATAAAACGTCACCCCTTTATGAAATGAGTTGCTTTTCTCATGTTGTGTAAACAGGACAGCACGGGCTCGGATGTGACGCTGGGCTCTTGCCTTGATGGGATCTTTGTGAAACAAAAAAATGGCAGGGCTCTTCATTTATTCAGGTAATCCCGGTGGTTCTCAAATGTTCTTTTACACCTAAAATGTGGCCTTTAAGGAACCGAGTCAGGAAGACGGACAGCTCTATAAACATTGTCTCACGCTTGTGCCTGCATAGCGACATGAATTCTAGACTTGCTCTCCCATGCGTGTCGTTGGTATTGAGCATTTTGGTGTGACTGCTATGACATCATGTGTTCTTCCTTTCTTTTTTGCTTGAATTGGCCATGCAGGTGGAATGAAATTAACAACATGAGTCACAACAGGTCTTTCTTTGCCTTGGAGTTGCTCAACAGAGAGGAGAGTGTCCAGTTCCAGACCGTAAGTCTCTCTCGCTCTCTCTCTGTGCACCTTCTGGACATTGCTCTCTCTTATTGGATTTAGGTTGAGCCAGTCAGAACAATGTGCCTGTGTTGTTCTTGTCTGGCTATAGGCCATTAAAGTTACATAGCATCGGCCGAAAGTCTGTGTGCAGGAACGTATTATCAGCCGTAGTCCTCTCGCTGTCGCTCTCGTTTTCACTTCCACTTTTTTTGTCCTGCAGGAAGACATGGAAACTTCCAAATATGTGTGTCGTATGTGTCTGGCCAGACTCAAGTTTTATAAGATCAACAAGAGCAGCCTGTAAGTTTCACACGTCTAGCCCACTTCCTGGCTCTTTGTCGTTTGTTTTCTGGCAAGTGCCACTCCTGACTTCTGGAAGACTCATGTCTGACCTTCTACTCCTAACACACCTCCGCCTCAGGGAGGAGTGTGACCCCATGCCTCCTGAGGGCTCCCAGAAGTCTCTCCTCACTCTAGCCTTTCCTCGTTTTCCAATGCTCTCCCGTCCCTCTCTGCCTTCCAATAAGGGGTGAGCAGCGCAGTTGCCCAAGTAGCACGTTTCAAAGATAATTGCAACAACCAAACACAAAAGCTAGAAATATAGGACTTTCTTTATAAAGATTGTCAATTTTGATGCACTGTCAACAATAAGTTTATTATTGTGGTTTCAGCAGTCAACTAAGAGCTGTTGCTAATATTTTTTTGTTTGTTGGCACTAACTTTTTCAAACCCACCCACCCCCCTCCCCTAAGTTTGAGAACCCCCTTACTTACATATTAGAAATGTCTCTGTGTGATGCAGTGATTGCAACACACACCATTGCAAACTAGACCTGCAATAATAATTTAATACCTCTGACGATGCCAATCCAAACTGGGGTATGTTATCTTTGTAAAAGCAAATAAAAATATTTATAAACAGATTTTATTTCTAAATGTATTCTACTTACTATACCTGTACGTTAGTGACGATGTCCAGTGTTCAGAAAAGGCCGCTCTGACAGCTACATTTTTGACAGCTGCTTCTGTGTGACCCAGTTTTGTATCCACTTTGTCCATATTTGGCTAAGAATGCCCCCTTTCCTCTGATTGGTTGCCACCGTGTAGAAGACCCAATTGTGAGAGCACACGTGTTTGTTATGTTGACAGCGCTGGCTCGGGAGCAGAGAGGTAGGCGGAGATCTTCGCCAGTGACATAGATGAGCACGAGAAATTCGAATGACATGTGTTCAGGCCTCTCAGCAGAAAAACATCCGGCTCAGGAATGTGTGGACGATTGTAATTCATATTTCACATGTTTACTGAGCCAATATAACATCCCAAATACTAGAAAAAGTTGGTTTGGTCAAATATGGCACCTTTAAAGCTACCACGGTTTAATAAAGGCAATGTCCCTGAGCTGTAAGTTGTGAGGAATTGACTTTCATTGTTTACTCCTAAAATGAATATAATGTGTTTTGGTAAAAAAAATATTGTGTGTGTTTAAGTAAACCGTCACTGACCATTTGTGTTTGACTGACTTGTTTTCTCACTAGACAAACGCCGCCTGCAGTCATCAACCCGGTCAGGCGTAGGTCGTCAACAAGATTGTCCCTGGTAAGTTAAATGCACATGATTGTTTATTTATTCAACAATTTGTTCCCACAGCAATTTATAAAACAATAAAATCAATAAAACATTTGAATACAATCTGCACACAACCTATTTGTGCACATGGAGTACAAAAGTAATAAACATGATAGTTATGTATGAACACTGAAAACATAATGTGCACATAAACTTAAATAATGTTTACTTCCTCTTGGAAATTGTAATAAAATAAAAATTGGGCACAATAACTTCTTTGTGCAAATGGAGTGCAAAAGTAAACGCATCATGACAGCTCTGTATTGAAAAAGTAAAGTGCATATATACTTAAGCAATATTTCTATATACTTGTTACGGTTACTATTATTTGCAGGGTTGTTAAGTAATACCAAATTAAGTAGCATGTTTGCGCTATTGTGACAATGCATTTATATTGCTTAAATATTAGTATCACAAGAACACTAAGTTGAGTCCCTTTTTTTTCTGAACAGCAGCCAAAGCCTCAGGGCTACATGATGCCCCCGCCACAAATGCACTACAATGGCCATTTCACGGAGCCTTACACCTCATCGCAAGGTAACTTTTTAAATTTGTGTGCTGTGTCAGCGCTCATCGTTAGTGCTTATCCTGGACATGTTGTCTGTCATAGACAACCTGTACATGAACAGCCAGAATGGTTACTACTACCACTCCCAGACCAGCTTGGACTGTCCACCTATGGAGTACAGCAGCGGCGGGCGCTTGCGTAACGGCAGCGTGTATAGCGCCCACAGTACCAGCTCCCTGACCAACCCCCAGCACTACCTCCAGCCCTCACCAATGTCCTCCAACCCCTCAATCACCAGCGACGTCACCCGGCCTGACTACGTGCCCTCGCATCGCCATAGCGCCCTCATCCCGCCTTCTTACCGCGCCACTCCTGACTACGAGACTGTAATGAGGCAGAAGAACCGAGGCGGCGGGGGGATGCTCTTGTCCCAGGAGCACCGTCAGAGCCACTCCATGAGGAACCTGAACATCGGGCACTCGTACGCTTACAGCAGGCCGGACCCACTTGTTTACAGTCAGCCCGAGATCAGGGGAGAGCATGGTGGCGCCGCCCAGCACCACCACCACTATCCCTTCCACATGGGCTCCAGCTTTCACAGCCCATCGCCATACCACCCTTACCCCATCGAGAGGAGACCTGTGGTGGGGGCGGTCAGTGTCCCGGAGCTCACCAACGTCCAGCTACAGCAAGCCCAAGAGTATCCGGCCCCCAACATCATGAGGACGCAGGTGTACAGACCACCGCCGCCGTACCCGTACGCTCACCCTCGGCCCGCCAACAGCACGCCAGACCTGTCGCGCCACCTCTATGTCAGCAGCAGCAACCCAGACCTGATCATCACACGTCGTGTGCACCACTCTGTCCAGACTTTCCAGGAAGACAGCTTGCCTGTGGCTCACTCCCTGCAAGAGGTTTCCGAGCCTCTTTTGAGCGGACCCGCGCACAGACCGGCTTACCACGCACAGAAGCGCAACTCCATCGAAATCGCCGGACTGGCACAGAGCCTCGAGGGGATGCGGCTGAAAGAGCGGCACGTGTCCTCTTCGGCGGCCGAAGCTGCCACGCCTCCTCCGGCCCCGCGTGGAGGTCGATCGCAGGGTTCCCAGCTCAATGTGTTTTTGGAGCGGGCCAAGACAGAAGACAGGGGTGACACCAAGGACGTGCAGTATGGACACAAGAAATCCCTCTCCGACGCCACCATGCTGGTGCACAGCAGTGGCGATGAGGAGGAGTTTGAGGACAATTTAGGGCGCCACACCCCGCTCTCTCATGATGCAATAGCTGCCATCATCCCAGAGCAGCCTCTGCATCACACCTTCACAGCTCCTCAACAACAGACTCCCCTGGAGCCCCCCCCTGCTTATCCCATCGGCTCGACTCTGGACCCCTCGCTAGCTGCCGCCCTCACCTACAAAGTACACCCCCTGATTCACGAGACTGAGCCACTGTACCTGCGTGAGGTGCGGCAAGCCAGAATTATGCCCTCTGTGTCGGAGGGAGACCTGAGCGGCGAGGCCAAGACCAAGTCCAAGAAGGACTTCAAGAAGAGGCCCGTGTCTGACGTGCCTCAGGCCAAGAAGACCATCGAAGGTTTACCTCCTCCAGTGAGTCATTTTTTACGTTTCACTTTAAGCCACTTTCACACAGCCCATCAAGGCAGCCTTTTCCAGGTCACTGTGTCACTAGTGTTGGAGTCTACCCATTAATTTGCTGGCTTCTGAGATAGTATCACAGGTACGGCTGCACGATTATGGCCAAAATAATAATCACGATTATTTTGATCAACATTGTATCACGATTAATCATCACGATTTTTCCTTGTTAGGGAATTTCTTTTTTTTTTTTATTGCACTACTTTGTAACAACTATGTAACAATTTTCAGTTCACAAATGAATTCTATAAGAATAAATGATAGATAAAAAAATACATGTACCCGAAGTAAACTTAATAAATGTGCTATTGCAAAGTGCAATCACGAATTGCAACTAAATGGAAACAAAGACAGTTAATGCATAGAAGGCAATAACATTATCAGAATCAGAATCATCTTTATTTGCCAAGTATGTCCAAAACACACAAGGAATTTGTCTCCGGTAGTTGGAGCCGCTCTAGTACAACAGACAGTCAATTTACAGAACACTTTGGAGACATAAAGACATTGACAAAAAACAATTGTGCAAAAAGATGCAGTCCTCTAGCACTTAGAGCAGTTCGAATGACTAATATTGCAATAGTCCGGTGCAATGACCATTGTGCAAAGGGCGCTGAGACTTCAATGAGTGAATGCGGTTTAAAGCGACGAGTAGTGCGATCATCTGGGACAATGTTGGTTGTGCAAATGTTACAGATACTCCTCAATCAGTGTGCAAATGGAGCAGATGCTACTCTGGCATGAGTGGCCAGTATATGCAAATAGTGCAGCATGGCGAGACAACCACAGTGAGTGCACAAGTAATACATAATTGGCCCCACAGAAATGTGACAACGAACTCAAGTCAAAAAATTGCCATCTTATTGTAATGGAATTATAGGTTAGGTGTTTAAGAAGTTGATCGCAAGAGGGAAGAAGCTGTTGGAATGTCATTAGGCTGCATAATAGAGGCATCAGTGTATGGGGATTCGGCAATGGCAGGACCAGGGTGCAAAATTGAACCCCTGACACTTCTCCCGCCCTTAGACAACTATTGTATACATCACCTCAGAAAGTAGGGTGGAAATCGCTACACATCTAATTATCTGAATGCGGCAAGCTGCGCTATCTGTGCGTAAACAGACACATTGATGTTTGCCGTTTCTGTAAATTGTCTTGGAGGCCTTGCCTATAATGTTACAGGTCTAATGCTCCAATTTTGCAGACAGCAACAGTGTGAATATCCTTTTTTTGATTCCTGCAAGGATCTATTTTTCTTCACCCCACTACCATGCAATATACAAAGATGCAACCCACACATTTGAACCATAAGTACTGCAACCCAACCACACACAGCACCACAGTTTCCCATGTTTTAAGCTGCTAGAAAAAACCTTGTTTTTTTTTTTGGGGTGGAGTCTTCCATATATATTCTCATGTCACTGGCCCCTCCTCCCAGGCGCATTAAATCTCAATTGGCCTTCAGCACTGTATCAGAGTGACATCAGCTGCTGTGGTATGGCACTCAATTCTGAAAGAAGTAGGTCGGGAAACCGGCCAGGTGACATTTCACCTGTGGCACTCCAAGCGGGGTGTTGTTGTCTCCACCCCCATCGAAGCGAGCCACCTTCACTGGCTGTGAAAATCATACAGACAGTCGTCCTCACCGTATCCCTGTATGTACTCCTCTCGTCACGCTAGGGCATGAAGAAGAGTGTGCGGTCGGATGTGAGGAAGATGGGGCCCCTGAAAGTTGCCAATCTGAACGGCCTGTCAATATCCAGGCACCCGGCGCAGAGCGATGTCAAGGACGAGCCTGAACAAGACTCTAATGACGAGAGGGTAGGGATGCGTTATGAATTTAGCAACCATTTGACTTGTTTGCAGCTAAACACGTTAGCCTCGTTCACCTGGATGAGCATTAAACTGTACACGGTGAGCGTGAATTTCTATTTAAAAATGACTTCAGTTTCACACCAATTGGATTTTGTCATGCGAACACTTTTGATATCTAGTGGAAACGCCAAAGTGGAACACAAACCCTTCTGTGATGCTTCTTCACTTCTAATTTTAGTAAAATTTTTCCTATTGTTAAGGGAAGTTTATTTGTATGGCATCATTCGTACACAAGGTAAATCCATCGTGCTTTTAGAGACAAAATATAATGAGTAAAAACACATTAAAAGATGAAAATCAAGATACAATCAAAACACAGATTATCAAGTTATAAAAATAAAAGCAAGATCTTGAAAACATTATTTTTCATTTATGTGAAAGCAGTTTTCAGGCCAGATTTAAATGTAACGATAGTCTGAGCAGATCTCAAGTGTTCATAAATTTGTTTCATCACCTGGGGGCATTGAAACCGACTAATGCTTCACTTCTGGAAACCCTCAATAACCCGAACCCGAAGACCTGAAGTGTATGGAGGTCTCAGAGGCAAGTAAAAGGTCTTGAACAATGTCATGCATCTATCTTGTATACTATCGTGAACCCATGTTACATAAACAGGTCATGAAATCATTCATCACAAACGAATCTCCTTCACATGAGGCTCATAAATAGTATTAGCTAGCATACCATCAAGCCTCAATAAAATGCACATCTGCACATGGGCGAACAAATGTGTATACTAGCAATTTACTCAATCGCTATGAAGTCATTAAACTCACCTTTTGACATTTCCACACAATAATAAATGTTAAGGAGTACAGGCAAATTGTAACAGCAAAGTAGAAAAACTGAGGATAGGTTTCCAAAAAAATATCTGCGAATATGCAAATGCCAAACTGTGAATTAAGGGGGTTCACTGTATTCATAAGTCTCCCAACATTTGCTGTCACATGTGACCACGGTTAGAAGTCCCAAGTCTTGTTTGCCATTTGGGGCATCTTTTTGCTGAACTTTAAATTGTTGGGCTTGAGTTTGAAGGTTCCACTGTGCTATTTTATTTTATATTATCTGTCATGTGAAGGGTATTCAGAGTCCAGATGACAACAGCAAACTATGCGAAAACATATTCCAGTTTGGATGTGTTTTTAGTTACATTAACCTTTGACACAACATACTAAAAAATGGTAAATAAGTAACTAAATCAGGGCTACCTGGTATGTCATCCAGTGCAAAGTCCTGGAGCGGCACATGGAGATGGGCGAGCTGCTGAAGGAGTACGAGAGCATCCCCAAGTGTCGTCCGGCGGCTGAGTGCACAGTCGCCCAGATGGCCGAGAGCGCAGACAAGAACCGCTTCCAGGACGTGCTGCCTTATGATGACACCCGTGTGGAGCTGGTGCCCACCAAGGAGAACAACACGGGCTACATCAACGCATCGCACATTAAAGTAAGCGCTCGCGCATCCCAACGAGAGCCGATAAAGGGCATGAATGAAAGATTTGATTGACACTATCCCCACGATTGCTCGGTAGTGTCCTGTAGAATGTATTGAAAATTCAGACCCTGAAGCCAATTTGACTTCGGAACATCAAATTTGGTAAGAATGACCATCCAACAGCATTAGAAGACCCACAAAAAGAAGCCCCATCTGAAAATACAAGCGAGTCTGCCACTTTGTTTTTGTGGCCACTTTAGTCATTTTGGCTGTTTTCGGTTTCCTTCAAAGATGGACCACCAGAGATTTTGGAAATTCAGCCCCTGAACTCAGTTTCACTTAAAAACTTAATTTTGGTCAGGCTGTCGATATTGACTCGGCCCACAAAAAAGTCTCAAGAAATCCATACTCAAAAAAACTAAGTCAGCCAGCCAGTGTTGGGTTTGTAGCAGCCATTGTATCGTCTTTTTGGCGTTTTCTATGTGATCTTCAAAGATGAACTTCTCCTCGAGATGTTGAAAACTCAGCCCATTAAGCCAGATACACTCTGCATCGTGAAATTTTGTAGACATGTCTACCATGGGTAGAACAACTAAAAAAAAAGTCATGCCTGAAAAGACACAGGAAGTCTGCCATTCTGGTTTGCCACAGCCATTTTTGGGTCTTGTCCATTTTTTTTGTACTTCTGTGCTAGAGATTTGGTCTGAATGCTACCAAATTTGAGTTACGCATACTAGACAGATGGGCGACACTACTTTAGGTAACATTGGAATTTTTGTCATTGCGTGTGGGCGCAGCAGGGCGTTGAGCCTTGATGACTCGCCATAAATATCGTCTCATAGAGTGGCCGCTGAGCTTTACCTGTGAGAACAAAAGACACAAGCGTCCAGAAATAAATGTGCGGCATGCTGTGATGCAAGAGTGTCGCTAGGCTTGTGGTGTGACAGGTTTTACTGTAAGTCATGTTATTTTTGTGTCATCCTTTTCTTTAAAAAAAAAAAAAGGAAACAATTGTCTTTGTCTCGGCAGATCACCGTCGGAGGACATGAGTGGAATTACATCGCCAGCCAGGGCCCTCTTTCCAACACATGCCAGGACTTCTGGCAGATGGTGTGGGAGCAGGGCGTCGCCATCATTGCCATGGTTACTGCCGAAGAGGTGCATCAAATGTTTTACTAGTCCCTTTCTCTCTGCCTTTGAAAGCCTGGATTTTCCCTCTTTTCTAATCTCCACCTGGCACATTTATGCATTTGGCGGTAGGAACGTAGCCAGAACATGCATGTATCTGTCTTTTTTTTTTTCTTCACCAGTGTCAATGTTTAGAATAAATGGCACCGACACAGAACAGGGTTACTAAGTTGACCCACCCATATATATTCTGCTCTAAAAGGCCATAACAGAGGGGGCCACTGCTGCTGACACGCTGCCTGTTATGCATATTTAGTAGGGGCGGGGCCATGGTACAGTCCGTACCTTGTTTTTTGGGCCTCGGTTCGGTATATTTTTTGCATTTATAAAAAAAAAACAAAAAAAACTTTTTCTCTCTCCGCAAATGATCTGTTTTATTTGTCAGCAAAAACTGCATTTTGTAGTGTACTGAATAATCTAACTTTATTTTTACTAAGTTTTGTGTTGTTGTCTAATATTGTTTCCGTATTGTAAGCGAAGGCATCATTAACGCAGCTTTTTGTGTGCGTACCTCGAATGTGCCATGAGTCTAACCGTTGCAGCCGAAGCAAGGTAAAGTGAAGAGCCATTGTATATAGATGGATTCAAAACTAAAGCTGGTGTCAAAAGGCAACTCCTGCAACTGCCACACTGAAAAATACAGGAAAAATCTGCATGTTTCCACTTTTTCTTAAGGGGAAAAGTCCACCCACAAATGTTTTGCCTTCAGAGGTCGTATCAAAGCTGAAACAGAGTTGTGTTAAGGGTAAAGAGTTGTGAAGTTTACCACCCGACACTGGGTTCTGTCGTGTTGAAAGCAATTGTCTGGCCTCCGTGTGCAGGAGAGCGGGCGAGAGAAGAGCTTCCGCTACTGGCCTCGGCTTGGCTCGCGGCACAACACGGTGACGTACGGCCGCTTCAAGATCACCACGCGCTTCCGCACCGAGTCGGGCTGCTACGCCACGACGGGGCTGAAGATCAAATACCTGCTGACGGGCCAGGAGAGGACCGTGTGGCACCTGCAATACACAGACTGGCCAGACCACGGCTGTCCAGAGGATTTAAAAGGCTTCCTCAGTGAGTCTGGCTCGGGAGAACTTCTTGAACATTTTTTTTGGGGAGGCTTAACGTTCCTGTTGCGGTCTTTCCAGCCTACCTGGAGGAAATCCAGTCGGTTCGGAGGCACACCAACAGCATCAGTGACCCAAAGAACAGCAACCTGCCCGTACTGGTGCACTGCAGCGCCGGAGTGGGCCGCAGCGGCGTGGTCATCCTGTCCGAGATCATGATCGCCTGCCTGGAGCACAACGAGGTACCCGAGGGGAGGCGTTCTCAAAAATGCCATTTGGTCATTTTGTAATTCTAATTCAGCACCGTCAATAATTGAATCTGTAAATATACCTCAAACTGAACCTAAAAGTTTAGTTTAATTCCAAAGTCATCTTACATTACCCTTGAAAAATAAATGACTGGCAATTTGGGGAAAAACTGCACCCAAAGTGCACATGTAGCAGAGGTGTTGAACTCGAGCAACATGACTTGACTCGAGTCGCCAACTTTGGGACTTGACTTTGCATACATGAGGCTTGACTTGAATTTGACTTCAACTACATTACGCCTTTTGTTCTTGAAGTTATTTTTTTTGGTGCTGTGTCCATTCTTTCCTATGTCTCAACAATTTCCTGTTTGATGGTTTTCATCACACAGGTGCTGGAAATTAAGACCGTGCTTATGAAGCTACGCCAGCAGAGGATGATCATGGTCCAGAACTTGTCCCAGTACACCTTCGTCTACAAGGTGCTGGTCCAGTACCTCCGCAACTCCCGCCTCATCTGAGGACCCCCAAAGATGTGCTTTGTGCTACTACTAGGCTGATCCACCTCTCTCCTAAACAGTATTATAGGTTGTCTTTTTATTTTTTTTACATTGATTATTGCTGGATGAAGCACTTTGAACAGTACTGTGTTGTACCACCCGAGTTGCGTCAAATGACGACCAGTGTGACTTATTGACAAATGAAGGAAAAAGAACAGCAAAGAGAGATTTTATTTTTGTTTTAAACTTGAAGTTTTTTAATTTAAACATTTGATCAAGTGCCTTCAGACTGTATTTTTTATTTTTTTTAAGACGAAGCAAAGTTTGATTGCAGTGAAACAAAAGTGTTTGTGTGATTTGTGTGTGTGTGTTGAATTGTTACAACAAGGAGGTCAGTTACAAGCTTACACATGCATGAACAATGACACTGTGTCTTTTAAAGTCCCGAATTTGCTTCAGGTTTTCAGATTTTTTCTTTTTTTTTTTTTTTTATTTTAACACTGATGGAGTCTTAGTGGAAGCCAGAGTGGCTTTCTTGTGGTTGTTTTGTCAATGTCCAGGTGTTTGTTGATAATGTATACTTACTGTACAAACTGTATAAAGTCTATCTATGATGCAAAAACTAAATGCTGTGCCTTTTGAAATGTATTTATATAAGAGCATAAAAAATGTGACTACAGGGTTCTTACACATTTAAGATTTCAAAATTCCATGCCTTTTCCAGGCCCCAATTTTCACACTTCTTGGTTAAAAAAAAAAAAATCTAATAACTTTTGAGTAAATACATGTGTATCATTCTGAGTCTTTATATCCCATTATGTCGCCCAATAATTTCCAGAAGATTATTGCTAGGTAATGTAGCTCATGCAAATAAAGACCAAAGCAAGGTGACAAGACGACTGCTTTTTGCCCTGCATGACTCACAACCGCTGCCTTCCCCATGTTGATGTCAAACCATTTCACACATTTAGTTTAGTTAAGTCTGTTTTGAAACTCTACTTTTAAACCCTAACCCTGTTTTGAAAGAAACCCTAATTTAAAACCCCAAGTGCTGTTTTGAAACCCTAACATGAAACTAACCCTTACTTACTTTGAGACCCTAACCCTGTTTTGAAACCCTAAAACTCTTTAAGCCCTAATTTGAAGCCCAAACCCTGTTTTGAAAGTCTACTTTGAAACTCTAACCCTATTATAAAACCCTAATTTAAAATCCCTTGTTTATAACCGACTTTGAAACCCTAAAACTCTCTTTAAACCCTAATTTGAAACACTAACCTTTTTTTGAAACCCTAATATGAAACGCTACCCCTTGTTTTGAACTTACTTTGAAACCCTAACCCTGTTCTGAAACCATAAAGTCTCTTGAAACCCTAATATGAAACTCTAACGCTTGTTTTGCACTTACTTTGAAACCCTAACCCTGTTTTGAAAACGTAAAACTGTCTTGAGACCCTAACTCTGTCTTGACTGGACGGCGCAGGGTATCATTCTAAATATTGAGGGTGAAGTGTTCGGTTCCTATTTTGTCCGTTATTGTGCCAGGAAGTGTCTCAGCTTTTTAATCGTCTATTATGTTGTTTTCTTGGCGTTAATTTCAGTTTTACGGAGTGAAGTCTTTGTGCTGTTCTGTCTCTTCATTTTCCCCCTCAAATTCCTCAGCAACATCCCAGTCATCAAATTGTCATCACCAAATAAAGTAAATGATTGAATCACTCAGTTTTAAATTTCTGTCCTCAGAGTATATCAGAAAATCTGAGGTAGCCATGTTTGCTCGTATAATCTAACAACTAAGGGTGTTGCGCATTAATTTGGAACAATGGAATGACATTCAAAGGGTCTACAGTATCAGCTGATAATGTACCCGATGGAATTTTCTGAGCCAATCAGAATCGAGTGTTCACCAAGATCATGCTACAATACCGTGTGCTCTCACAAAAACATCGTAGCTGCAATTCCAAGCACCTTAAAAAAGACACGTATTGTTCTATATATATTTTTTTAGATATTAATTATTTTTTGTTTTAGAAAACAAACATAAATATTTTTCCATACTTTTCCAGACCAGGAAATTTATTAAATCACATTCCGTACTTTTCCATACTTGCATAGGAACCCTGTGACTAGAAAAAATATCCGAAAATGTTGACAAATTGTGGCCAGGGGACAATTATTCACTGAACTGCAGATGGTGTGAGGCGTTTTATTTGTACAAACAAATTTTTTGGAATAACTATTTCATCAAGAGAAGTATACAAAACAAAATGGAACCAATAAGTCATGTAAACATGAACATACAAAAGAGTGGAGTGGGCGCATCCACTAGACCAATAATCAACATTAATGACCTTTTCTCCACATAAACCATTACTACTGCACACACTTCTATTTTGGTTAGCAAGTTTTATGTCAATGCATGCAATGAATGGAGATAATAGATAGTTTTTAGCAGCTAGTTTTCATTGTATCAAGAAAGGAGGCCTCTATTTGAGGGAGCTCTTTGCCTTAGGCTGGTTGATGCCACTGAACTGTCACGCCGCATGCGGGGTTCGGCAGCTACTTTTCATGAGTGGCTGACCTTTGCCAACTAGTACTGCTGCGATTTAAAATTTTAATCGCAGGTGAACCGCATCACAGATAAAATGACCAATCAAAAATGCCGTGTTGTTTCACATGATCTTACACAACAAAAATTACATTATACAGTAACACGTAACTATATTTGTAATTTCATATGTACATGCGGCTATAAAGGAAATAAATGCATGGAGAGCCTGTCACCAAAATGAAAGAGTGCAGTCAATAAATGCGAGGATCATTGCCAACCACCTCTCACTATATCCGCACTCTCTCTATTATTTCACGCCCATTTCCTCTCTTTGTATAATAATATAGCCACAGCGGCCAGGGCAATCCACCTTTTACTTGAAATGATATTTGTGGTTCAACAAACTACTGTATTCGGCGCCGACACCAGGGGTCCCAGTTTCTCCATTGCAGAAAGTGAGTTCGACAGTGGACCCCCATGTACTAGTCATGGATTTTTATTCCAATGTTTTTTTTCTTTTTTGGGGGGCGAACCAACCCAGGAAAATGTCAATTGGCGGTTTATTCCTGCTAATTCAACAACCCCCCCCCCCCCCCATTCATATTACAATGATGCCTTGAGACAGAAGTTTAATTTGTTCCATGACCACACTCATAACTCAAAACACTTATTTAAAATCATCTTTCCCAACTGAAATGTGTGGAAAGGCCTCCCATATCAAATTAATTAATAATTTGTGTTTTTAATGAGTGGGAAAATAGCACTGTATAATATTGTACTTGAACTCAACTAGTTCATTTTTGGAACGATGAAGTGAACTTTGAACTAGTTCCCGTAGAAACAACAAACACTGATCCTGTATTATTTCACATTGCAAAAACAGCGGAGGTTTAAAAATATATATATATCGCAATATCATTTTTTCCCAATATTGTGCAGGCCTAATATATACATATACATTATCTGTTCAAGTGTATAATGCTTCAACTAGTCCGATTTGTCGTCTCCTCCTTTTACGTTGAAATGCTCGGGTGGGACTCAGCAAACTGGGCAACTCGATTCTAAAATGGTGCGTCACTTCCATTTGCTGGCGATTCTGCCTCATTAACATTGTCTGCAAGCTTGACAATGACAGGAGAGCTTCATACTATCCCGCAGCACAAATGTGCGAAAAAAAACAACCTCAAAAACGTTCTTGGCACTGAACGTTTGGATTCTAAAAGACGTAATAATACAGCCATGGCACTAAGTGAGTTCAAATACACAACGTGTAATTCTCTTTGTTTTGTGTTTAGTGTGACAATAAATTTAAACTTTGAGTGGCATTAAACAGCTTGAAGCCTTTTTCTGGATGCATTGTTTAATAAGTGCTGATTATTGTGGAGTGAATTGAGTTTACTGACACCATACAGCGCTCGTATCTCAAGTCCGCGCTTGCAAGTCAGACCAAAAATATCGAGAGACGGCTCATATCTGGAAAATTCGGGTCACTTGCATCTCAAGGCATCACTGTATTCCACCAGCACATGTTTAAGGAAGGAATAATATTTTCATGAAATACATTGAGAGGTTACTGAGGTTGATGATTGCTGGTACAAAAGTGTCTGTTCTATTGCGTAATCCACTATTGACTGAGCTTTTTTTTTTATTTTGTTCAATTAATGTAAATGTTTTGACTACTCATAAAATTTTTTTAAATAAATCAAATCAATACTGGTACCGTCCTCGCTTTCCACCGTGTCCTCCGTGGTTGTGTCTCCCACCATGCCAATCTCCTCCACCTCCCCATCCACCGCCTCCTCCTCTGCCTCCCCATCCACCGCCTCCACCTCCACCTCCTCGCCACCCACCTCCTCCTCTTTGCCCACGACCTCCCCAGTTCCCTCCTCCATCTTGCCTTTTCTGCCAAGGGGGCATCTCGGGGAGTGGGGCTTCTATCTCAGAGGGGCGTCCACCTCGGTCGGGAACTCTCCCCATTTGAATCTGATGAACACACGCACAAGCAACAAATGTGAGAGTTGTTGGGAGGCACACATGTAGACTTTTAAAATGGTTTTATTTTTTAAAGTGAAAATGTTTTCCCTTTTTTTTTTTTTTTTTTTTTTATAAATATGAGTGACAAAATTCAGATAGGAAATAACAAAATAACATTTCTTTTTTAAAAAGACACCGAAAACGCTCGTTGCAATTTTGTGCTTAAGAAGGAAAACTCTAATTACATTTAAAAAATAAACATTGTGACCTTGAGAGTAGCCTTACTGACCGTGCAGTGTATTTTTAATCAGAAATGTAATTTTTTAAAACTATAAAATACAAAATAAACAATAAAATAAAAATAAAAAAGATCCATAAATGAACCTTGTTGATTTTAAAGAATATATATATATTTTTAAAATAAAATACTAAATGAACCCTGTTCACCTGGAACACTTTTTAAATCTTGATTTATTTAATGAAAATAAAAAGGAATATGTACATTTAATAAAAAAAATATTGCAGAAGATAGTGTACACCTGGCTGACTTTGGACAGTCTCTTACAAATAAAAAACAATCGTGTACGCTCTTATATGTACCATGTTGACTGCACACCGTTAAAAAAAAGAATACAAAAATGAAATTAATAGAAAATTTAAAAATAAGAGTGAACAGCTTACTAAAAAAAAATTACAGTTAATATGCACTCTATAATGATAAATGTACAAATTTATAACAGAATTAAATAATAATACAAAAACAAATATGACAGAAGACGATGCTGTGGTGTGTGCCTTTTTTTAAATAAAAATAAAAATAAATAAACTACTCCCAAAATGATAGGAATATTGGGTTTTGTGGTGAAATTTCAGGTCGAACCTAAAAGGCACTTATAACCTTTTCGAACTTAATTTGACCTTCTCTAAACTTTTGAATGTCCAACTGTTTCTGTATGGGGTTTTCCCCCCCAACTTGCTGTTGTCTAACAAGGATGGCAAAATTCAAAGCAGTGTTTGATCAATGGAAGAAGAAGCGAGTGGCGGCGGTTGTCGCCTACCTTGTTGACGGCGCAGGCGGTGTTCGCCCTGCTGGCACCGCTGCTGGTCTTTACCACGTGGCAGACGTCCTCTCTGCCGGCTAACAGGGCGGCCGCGTCCACCGTGGCCTCAGCCCTCAGCGCGTGCCTCTTGGGCTGGTACGCTCGAGCCATGCTGTCCACCTTTGCCTAAACACAAATCAGAAAGAAAATCAGAAATCTACTAAAAAACAAATAATAAAGTCATGGAAAATATTGAATTCATACACAAATTATACATAAAATACAAAACAAATGTATGAGATAAAAATGTGTTTTGAATTTTTTTTTTGTCAATAATAATAATAATAATAATGAAATTAGTGGATGGAGAGCTCAAATAGTCACGTTTTTAAGTAGCCAGGAAAAAAAATTATTCATGTAAAAATGGATAAGATATGAGATAGAAAACAAATTAAAACTGCAGAAATAAAATTCAAAAACAGAAAAAAAATTAATGTAGAAAACAAACACCCTTTTTTTTAAAAAAATAATAAAATACTACTACTACATTAAAAGTAAATTAATTTTAAAAGTTAAAGAAAAAAAGTTTCTAAAACAAGAATACTTTTTTTTCCCTAAATACTGTACAGTGAACCCCCACTATTTGCGGGGAATGAGGACCGAGCCCAGACATGCATAGCGAAAATCTGCAACTAATTGCCGCCCACTGAAAAGGGTTTGTAATAGCCTATAAATGCTACAAGATAGCAGCAAAAAAAAACTTCTTTTAATTAGAGAAGGCTATGGCCACACTAAAGGAATTTCTTCCCCTTACTTCAACATAATTCCTCCCCCAAGATGGCACCAAAGCATTATCTTTATATTAGACATAGCTAGGGGGAATAACAGAGAAAAGGTTTTCCCCAAAAATCTGTGAAATGGCAAATGTGGAACCGTGAATATGCAGGGGTTCAGTGTAGTAGAATAAAATGATTGCCTGGGGGTGTTTCTTGTACCTGTATCTGCTTGTACCTTTTTGGTCGCTACACTACTGCTACGTTGCAACAACATCCACTTTCTGCTCTATGGTTGTCATCACACTTTTCCTCTTTGCCATCACTGGTGACATAAAAAAAAAAATGCCAAAGAAAAAGCAAAACGTGTGTGGTTAATCCTTTACACACGTGGACAAAATTGTTGGTACCCCTATGTCAATGAAAGGAAAAGCCAAAAAGATCACTTAAATAACTTAAAACTGACAAAAGTCACAATTACAGGTGTCAAAAGTAATCGATTAATCAACAATTCATCACTCATCAAATTAATTGACAACTACCTTGATAACCGATTGCTTAGAGCCATTGTTTAACTTAAAATTGTCCAAATCCTGTTTTCAGCCCCTCAAATATTTATATTCTAAAATGTCTTTAGTCCTTCATGAAAACAGAATTATCTTTAGTGTTTAATCAAAATAAGACATTTGCAAACATATTTTCTTTACTTTGTAAAACAATGATTAAGTAATCCATCAAAGATGAACCTGAAGCAGCTTCAGAAGTGTATATAAAACTAGTAGCCCTTTGTATTAATCAGTACCCAAGAAGTAGCTCTCAGTTTCAAAAAGGTTGGCGAGTACGTCACTCCCTCTCATTTGATATTGCTTAATTGTTGTTTATTGGATTTTGTTTAATCATTAAATAATCCCAAATAAATAACAATAACTGGTTAATAAAAAGTAATTGCGAAAAAAAAGATTTTCCAACAAACTCATACAAATACTTTTTTTTATTCAATTTATCGATGGAATAATCAATAGAAGAATGGATTCTAAAAATATTTGATAGTGACAGCCCTAGTAATAATAAAAAAAAAATTTAAATAACAGAAAATTAACAATGAAAATATGGCATCATTTTATCTCTTGGTGTCCAACAGAATTATATTTAAAAATAAATTAATGAAAATGGACTGGTTGGAGAGCTTTGCTCATGAATAGTGGGCTAAGATACCTGTTAGGACATGCTAAAATTCTGATTTTACAGCGTTACAGAAATCGTTGGACTGCACTGATTCCCTCAAATGATGCAATAAAACATTAAGTTAAGGGTACCATCATTTTGGTCCAAGCCATTTACATGAATTTGTTTTTTGAAGATAAATCTTTTGGACCGCAAAAATAAAACAATGTTGGATTTCCATTGGTCAATTTTCAGGAAATTTATTATTACTTGTATAAGTTTGAGCGGCACGGTGGCCGACTGGTTAGAGCGTCAGCCTCACAGTTCTGAGGACCCGGGTTCAATCCCCGGCCCCGCCTGTGTGGAGTTTGCATGTTCTCCCCGTGCCTGCGTGGGTTTTCTCCGTGCACTCCGGTTTCCTCCCACATCCCAAAAACATGCATGAATTGGAGACTCTAAATTGCCCGTAGGCATGACTGTGAGTGCGAATGGTTGTTTGTTCCTATGTGCCCTGCGATTGGCTGGCAACCAGTTCAGGGTGTCCTCCCTAGTGAGGAGAAGCGGCTCAGAAAATGGATGGATGTATAAGTTTGAAATTATTTTGGTGATCTTTGCTTGGTTTTCTTGCATTGACAGAGGGGTACCAACAATTTAGATGCTCACTGAACTAATATCTGGCATGACGACACTTCTGAGGTCTATTTTCTCAGATCATGTTGGCTGAACTCTGAATTGTACCACTTTCAGGTCATTCGCTTTGGAGGTTGAACTGTAGCTAACGGATGAACGTGCCTTGGCCCTGTCGGACCAGCCGAACGACTGAATGGTGACATCTAGCCGCTTGATGAGCATCCTGCGCCGACACTCGTACTCTGACGACATGAGCGCATTCATGCTGTGTAACTTCTCCTGTGGGAGGACACGCAAGTGGAAAACGTCATTCACACTGCATGATACACGACAGTACACAACAGAACATACATCGGTGAGTCCCAACCACTATGAGTAAAAGATTAACATTTCAGTTACATTGACATTTTTTTGAAGACTTCATTTACTGTAGAAAACTTTAGGGAGCTATTTATTTCTTGAAGATTAATTTAACTTTATAAGACATTCTACTGAGCCTGGAGCACCTTGCACTTTTTGTGAGAATTCTAAAACAAAGATGCCTATTGTCTAAGATTAATAATAACCTATAACATGTTGCAAATATCAGCTCCAACTAAGGTCTGAACGATTTTGAGAAATGATGTAACTGCATTTGCAATTTGATGTTATTATTTTTCAAGGAGCTCTTCTCATTTATTTTTTAACAAACACAAGCAATAAATGACTATGTATTACAATAAACAATATCAGATTCATTGTACATAAACTGTTTAGTCTTATAGGTGAGCCTGACGCTATGATAAAGGCAAATGAACCATGAATTAATATGAAAGACAGTTTATTTATCTACTTCAATTACAGCCGTAGATTTACTCAACACTTTGACTTGCAGTCTTGTAAGCGTTCACTACGACAACAAAATTCTACCCAAAAAGTGTGGCGTAAACATCAGACAGATTGCAACAATAATGCAAGCAATTCTGTGGCTTCATCACTTCAAATTTTCATGTTTCATGATACAGGATCTGTAAACATGCAATTATTGCACTTCTTAAGCACTGAACCTATCTAGACAGTCTATAAATATGATCTCCAGTCAGTAACATCACACATACTAAAGTCATACGGAGATATACTCCCAAACATGTCGGTGATATTTGACCTACTTAACACACTGATGGTTGGGTTGCGTCTTTCCTAAATCCAAAATAGGCCCCGGCAACCGGAGTACTATTCTTCTTTGACAAAAAGTCACCTCTCTGTGTCTTCTCTCGTTTATGCTGAGGCCATTTTCAAACATATCATAGTGCGTTTAGTTTAGTTTTGTTGGAGCGAAAATATTATATTTACTATTTTTTTAAATAATGAACCAAGTTTGAAAATCGGGAGGTTTCTGCCCAACAGCGGCAATATATAAAATAAAATCATCATCATCACATACCCATTGTTCACTGCTGAGAGCATTCTTCAAAGCAGGCTTTCCCACAGTGCCATCTGGGCACTTTTCAACAAGTGTATCCACCTGTAGAGACGCATTACAAACCAGTTTAATGACTTTTTTACCATTTCAAACGCAGCAAAGGGGACATTAGAGAGTCTCACCTTGCTTTGGATAAGCGAGAGAAACTCCACAGCATCCTGTCCCTTACACGGCGACACGTTCAAGGTCTGGCAGATTTCCCGCAGCTCCCGAGACACCGAGCTCCCGTTTTGTCCCTGAACGCGGCCTCGTCTGCGGATGATAATCTGCGCCGCCTGCAGTTCGGAGCTTAAAAACACTACACGAGAAACACATAACACAGAACCAGGCAATCAGGAAGATTGTGCATTAAATCTAAAACACAGTGGAACAAAAAAAAAAATGTTCCTACAGGAATAATGGAAATCAAAATAATTTGTTCCAAATGGTCAAAATGTGGCCGTCGTAAAACTTGTATTAATGCTGGATTTACGTTTTCAACATAGTCATGTCAGTGATATATCTGTGTAAAAAGAAGTTAATTCCTGTGAAATTAAACTTGAAGGGTATTGTGGAAAAAATTGAAAGTTTGAATTGTTTGGGACTCCTTCCCGACAGTTGTCACCTTTTTCCCCCGTTTGACGCCCCTCCCAGCAGGCCATACATTGCCCCCCTCTGGTGTAGCCATATTGCACTGAGCAGCCAAGACAGAGGCACGTGCATCTGCTTTCGTCTTTAAAAAAAAATAATAATAAATAAATAAAAACTTTGTGGTCTACGGTTAACACTTTTGCTCTTTGCCATCAATAATAACAAGCCACACTAAAAAAGCCTAAGAAAAAGCAAAACTCCAGTAAGGCAGGAATCCTTCTCGCGACCACTTTAGGGTCATCGGACTTGAGAGGTTCCTGCTGAATGTTGAGGATGCCCGGCCACTTACAGACAAACTTGAGATGGTCTTTAGGCTTTCCCTTCTGTATCGCTGTCACTTGATACGGGCAGCAAAGCTCCTTCAGCAAGCCCCAAAGGTCCACCTCCAGGCTGAGCAAGTCCTCTGTTGGGGACACAGTACATTAACAGTGTGTGCGGCTACATTTTATGTTAGAGACCACTTTGCTTCTAGCAACAAAAAAAGTTAGTCACACTGCACTGGTTGAAAGTGATAAACATGTAATTTCACATTTTTAATAACAGAGAAGTTAAAATATATATATATAGCATCGCCACACATGCTTCGTTTGTATCCTCTTCCTTACTTAAAAAAAGCAAACCATAGCTTTTGGATGTAACACAGACAAATATGGTACATATTACAGAGCTGCCACCGACTGTAGGTCCAAACCAAGCCCCCTAAAAGGCATCAGGCTACTTCCTGTTTGGTCGCTTAGCAACCAGCGCCAAATATGAGAAAGCTCGCCACATTGTCCCTGACTCCAACACCGCAAAATCCAAGTGCAGTTTGGTGTAAAGACACAGAGGCGCTGCAGGACAATTTCGATGTCACCAACTCGTTTCATACTTTCAAAGTTGTATATTTATTTTATTTTAAAAAAAACTCTTCACTCATTTTTATAATTACCATTGTTGTTATATTATTATTATTATTAATTTCATTATTGTGTTTTACGTTAGACTTTTATGTGTGTACAGCTCTTTATTTCGCCCACGATTGTTTTTATAAAGCGCTCTATAAATACATTTGAGTTGAGTCATTTTGGGCTCACCTGGACCGGTGGTGATGCTCTCTTCCAGGCCACACAACGGCTTTAAGCGGGACACCAACCACCGGCACAAGTCCACATACTCCGCCGACGACAAGCCACCCTGCGCGGCTTGGAGCAACGCCGCCTCATCCGTCAGGGGACCTTCATAACTAAGCGGGAGAAATATTTTTAAGAGACATTTTTTTCAGCCGAGTTATAGTCGCAGTTAACATGGCGGAAGACGGAAGACGTAAAGCTACGCGTTAGCATGCTAGCTAGCGCGTTATTAACTCACCCGAGTTGCTCCAAAGAGTCCAAAATGTCACACTCCATCGCTTACTCTATGGTTTAAACATCATAACGTGACAACATTTAAGTATGAGAATATGTTTATGAGGGGGGACTGTACATTTATTCTAATTCAATGAAT